>NC_056594.1:20213449-20280949 GCF_018340385.1 Cyprinus carpio | reverse complement strand
GTAATGTGATTTGGCGTTACCATTTGGACAGCAGTGTTTCTACGCAGCACAACTTTGATAAGAGAAGGAGCAACACCAGTGGTGTTCCCAAATCGGCCAGTAAGGGAGGTTACCTAAGTGATGGAGACTCACCCGAACTTGTAGCCAAGTCAGGAAAACACGGAAACTCTGAAAGAAAGAACGGTAAAGCCCATGACAGGGATCCCAATGGGAATTGCGGAAGTCCAAAGCTACCTGGTACGGAGCTGGATATCGATGCCTTCCGTTCGTACAGTTTCTCTGAGCAGCCAAAGTCCCTAACGTACATCTCTGGACTAATGAGTCTGCACTTCTATGGAGCAGAAGACCTGAAGCCACCGCGGCTTGATTCTCGTGACATCTACTGCGCCATCCAGGTGGACTCTGTCAACAAAGCTCGTACAGCCTTGCTGACCTGTCGGACAGCCTTCCTGGATATGGACCACACCTTCAACATTGAGCTGGAGAACGCTCAGCACCTCAAACTTGTCGTCTTCAGTTGGGAGTCAATGCCGCGGAGGAATCGAGTGTGCTGCCATGGAACTGTGGTTCTCCCAACCCTGTTTCGTGTGAGTAAGACGCACCAGCTTGCGGTCCGCCTGGAACCACGTGGAATGATCTACGTGAAGTTGAGCCTCATGGAGCAGAGGAAGACCTTTCTTGATGGCACAGAAGGGGATCATGAAATGCAGGTGTTTGGCCTAGAGGCTTGGCGCGTGGTGGAACGGGAAGCTTCAGGATTAATGGTTCCACTGCTCATCGAGAAATGCATCTCTGAGATCGAGAGGCGGGGTTGTCAGGTGAGTAAGTGAAAGCAGATCTTTAGGGTCCTTTAACCCTGTATGCAGTTCCAAACCAATTATCCAATTTAAAGGTGAAGTGTGTGTAATTATTTTGCTGATAAAGTACTTCACAAGTACTTTCTATTCATATTTAATCTGCAACTAGAAGTAAGCCATTGGTATGTTGACTTTTAAAAGAACGTCACACTGTGGCACCTTCAAAAGTGTTCTAGTAGAGTTTGAGAAGTTGACTTCCTGAAAAGTGTCACACTGTGGCACCTTCAAAAGAGGCCTAGTAGAGTTTGGGACATTGACTCTCTGGAGACGGTCACACTGTGGTACCTTCAGAAGAGACCTAGTAGAGATTGAGATGTTTGACTTTCTGAAGAGTGTCACACTGTGGCACCTTCAAAAGAGGCCTAGTAGAGTTTGGGACATTGACTCTCTGGAGACGGTCACACTGTGGTACCTTCAGAAGAGACCTAGTAGAGATTGAGATGTTGACTTTCTGGAGACGGTCACACTGTGGTACCTTCAAAAGAGGCCTAGTAGAGTTTGAGATGTTGACTTTCTGAAGAGTGTCACACTGTGGTACCTTCAAAAGAGTCCTAGTAGAGTTTGGACATTGACTCTCTGGAGACGGTCACACTGTGGTACCTTCAAAAGAGTCCTAGTAGAGTTTGAGATGTTGACTTTCTGAAGAGTGTCACACTGTGGCACCTTCAAAAGAGGCCTAGTAGAGTTTGGGACATTGACTCTCTGGAGACGGTCACACTGGTAGAGTTTGGCATGGGACTACCAAAGTTTGAGAAGTTGACATTCTGAAAAGTGTCACACTGTGGCACCTTCAAAAGAGGCCTAGTAGAGTTTGAGATGTTGACATTCTGAAAAGTGTCACACTGTGGCACCTTCAAAAGTGTTCTAGTAGAGTTTGAGACATTGACTCTCTGGAGACGGTCACACTGTGGTACCTTCAGAAGAGACCTAGTAGAGTTTGGCATGGGACTACCAATGATGGGTCAGAAAGAGCAGTAGGAATGTTTGGGAAACTTGCTTGTTTTTTTGCAGTTGTAATTGGTCCCTCATTGTTGCCCAGAAATTATGTATTTTGCCTTCAAATGTATCTCCATGGCTATGTTAAGACTGCAGGCCCAAAAGTGCCCCAAATACAATTAATACTAATATACGAGCAGTGTGAACAGCACAAACCACGTGGAATCTGAGATTTACAATTCTGGTTTGGGTCACTTCCATATGTCATCCTAAGTCCAATGTTTTACAGTGCGACCTCAGTCTGAACAGTCATATCAGAGTTCATGCTGCTTTTTACGTCACTCTGGATGAGGGGACTCATTCCAAAGATTTTACATACCAGAAGTTCTTTGGTCACTTGGTTAATATGGAAGACAGCTGCGAAGGTAGTCAGTGCAGGGACAGTGAGGTATGCCTAAGTATTATGGTGACAGCTCTCTCCAAGCAAAACTAGAGGGAAAACTGTACAAGACTTGCTTTGCTCTATTTCCCCTTATCCTCATCTGGCTTTCATGGCACATCACCTTATAAATAAATGTGTAAACACTGACTTCAGTGGCCCCCATGTTTACTTCAGTATGACATTCTGCTGCACGCCACCTTTTTTGTTCTTTTGCACACTTTTCAGGACCACTACCAGTTTACACTTGAATCTGATATTGGCCACATTTACAAAATAATGTGAACAGCCGGAAAACTGAGCACTAAGGCTTGGAATGTGATTGTAGCCCATGAGCCTCTTCTGTCATTTGTTAGGCTTCGGTTAAAGTGAGCTTGCCAACCGTTCTAGTCCTTGTCCATGAACATTACACACTCACACAAACAAGCTTAGCAAGGCCTCTCGGTGGATTGTGTGCACAGGCTTATTGCCAAAGTCCTGGCCATTCATCTCTGTTATAAACACACACACATGATCTGTCTCTGTTACAGTGTCACCCAGAGTTTAATGCTGTTCTCGTCCATTCATCCCACCAAGTGTGTCTGTCGTCAACCCACAAAACAACTCCAACTGCTGTTCTCAGATCAGATTTACCCCTGCAGCTCAATACTCACACATGGAAAATTTGATTCTAGATCAGCTGAGAGAGACTTTCAGCCCCTGTTGGTGTAAAAATTCTTGTAGGTCCTTTGGGAAGGCTTTTGGGAAGTTCTGCTGGGATCATGAGGGCGTTTTTCTCAATCTGTCTTAGGCTGTTTTTACCTCAGCTGACCCCTTTGTGGAGCATTGTCAGCCTCTGAATGCTAAATCTGCAGCTAAAGCCCATATATCTGATTTTTATATCCACATATTAAATTTAGCATGGTTTTACTTGTTCTTGTGCTACTCCCAATTTGCACTGCTGTGCAGTCATCACTTTTTTGAGATGATGCAACCTAGCAAGGTCGTGTGACAACAGTGTAACATACTTCAAATGTTTGTTGCACACTGTATAGTGTTTCACATACTATTTTAAGTTAGTATGCATTAAAAACTATGCAGTTTTCCATATTTAAGAGTTGTTTGCCTCTGAACAACTACATTGATAGCCAAACCCAACAAGATGGTTCAAGGATTCATGCAATGTAGTGAGGTCATGTAACAAGTGCAGCATACTGACTATTGCATCATTTTTAAGCGTTTTTCCTAGTTTTTTTATTTAATTTATGCATGCATTTGTTTATGCCTTTATGCAATTACTGTATATATATATGTATGCATTTATGTATTTATTCATGCATTATACATTTATGCATTTATGCATTTGTGTGTTTTTTAATTTATTGAAGTGCAGCATACAAGTTTAAACCGATGATTATTGCATACTAAATACTGTTGAATACTATTTTCCTATTTTTTTATCTATTTATTCATGCATTTATTTATGCATTTGTTTGTGCATTTGTGTATTGATGCATTTATTTATGCATAAATAGTGACAAGTGCATACTCTTTCAATAATGATGATTATTGAATACTTCATACTACTGGATACACTACCTGCTGTGCACAAACTACTGACATTTTTCAGAAGCTCTAGTCTGTTCTATTCCTGGTACCAGAGATGCACAAATGTGCAATTAATGCATTTATTTCCAAGATGATAATTAGATGTTTATTGCCAATGTAAATATGCTTGGTCAAGTGACAGCAACATAGTTTAAGTGTTTAGTTTAATAGTCTAAACTGTTTAAGACAGTAATTATGGACTGTATACTGCAGTATGTACTGTGGAATTTGCAGAAGCCCAGCCTAGCCTACATTGTTCTGTATTCAGTTCAACAAATTTGTTCTTGAATTAACTGAACTTGGTTTAATATCAGAGCTTACCTGCTCACTTTGTAGAGGTTCTTTACTAAAGCCTAATCTCAGTATAGTCTGTCTTAAGAAAGACGCACAACAAATGCACAGGTCACGTATGCTAAAGGAATGTTTCTTGTGAACTATGGCCACGGGAAAACCACCAACCTGTGCGGGTAAATGATTAGCCGTGTGCCGTGAGCCGTGAGGGTTTTTTCACAGCCCTTCCTGCCTATTTAAAGCAGTATTCTCTTTTCCATACAACAAAATTGCAATTTATATTTTCAAGATCACACAATGAATTTTTGGGTGAACTATTCTTTTGAATTCATAACTTTAAAATATACTTTCTGTGCTTCAGAGGTTTGAGTTATGAGGTTAATTTCGAACTGTTATTTTTATGAATTAGCCTGTGACCTCTAAAGTTTGACCTACTAAAGAGCAGCTCCGGAAACCAAGCGTTGAGTCCATGTTTAGACAGTTGGCTTGTGCCCAAATGAAAAAATCCTCTTTGGGTTAAATGCATGTCACGTTAGCGGTAGCGTGGAATCTGTGGTCACATGCACAGCTACAGGCGAAGCTAAAATTGAAGGCCAACCCAGAACCAGGATGTGTCCTTTACTAGGGGAAGAAAAGGGGAAGGTTTTAGTGGATTCAGGAAACTCTTCAGCTGTTTTTAACAAGACTGTGGTCAAGTTATTATTTCCTCTGAGTGACAAATTTAGAGTTACACACACACACACCCATCACTGGTCTGAAATCAAGGTGCTATTTCACATTGTAGGGAATTTATTCTGTTTATTGTAGCTTGTGCTTCTAATTCATTGCAGAATGTGCAAGGCTGTGTTTGGATTGAAAATGCTAGCTTACTACCTACTAAATTGTGTGCAATATATACTGTATATTAAATACATACATAATTTATATTTAGTTAGTTAATATTTATTTTTGTATTTATTCACGCTTTTATTTATGCCTTTCTTTATTTATCTATCTGTTCATTTGTTTATATGTTTATGCATTTATTTATGAATTTTTGCATTTATTTTTGTATTTATGCATTTATTTGTGCATTAGCTTATTTGTGCTTTTATGCATTTATTTGTGCATTTGTTTATGTATTTATGCATTTGTTTATTTATGCGTTATGCACTGTAATTGCATTATGATTATTTAATTGAAAAATATTATGCGGTATGCATAGTGTAGTATGCATTAGGCAGTTGCGATGAGTGCTGACTCTGATTGGCTGATACATAGCTGGAGAGAGAAAACCGTTTGATGTCTTTCATTTATCTTTAACCAGGGTTAATAATAAAATAAATATTTTAAGAATTAATGTAGTAAATAATTTAATTATTAATTTATGAGAATCATATTACTATTATATTATTATTATTATTACTTTAACCTTTTAATTAGTTTACAATTTTAGTATTATTCTATTATTATATTTTAATAAAAAATAAGCAACATACAGATAAAATGTGTGCTGAGATTTCTCAATAATACTCGCAAATTAATAATTAAATTAAAATAATTATTAAATCAAATATTATTATCATTGTTATTATTATATCATTATTTAAATTTTAATTTATTTATGTTTTGTTATTATCTTAATTTAATTTACTAATTAATTTAATTATTATTTTAATAGTAATATGCAACATACAGATACAAAAATGTCTCGAATAGTAATGCTATTCGCACATTAATAATTAATTAAATTAAAACAATTAAATCAAATATTATTATTGTTCATTATTGTCATATTTGTTATTTATAGAGTACCTTTCCTGCACTCTTTGTGTGTGTGCATGTGTATATATTTTTACTAACGTGGATACAAAACAGAGATGATTCCCCTTAATTTACTAAATTGGTGGTTTTAATTTCAGCATTGCATGATGGTTATAGCTGTGTGAGGGGCTTTCAGATTTTGACAGTCACTCCGTCGAGCGCTGTGTGTTTGATTGACAGGTGGTGGGTCTGTATCGTCTGTGCGGTTCGGCTGCGGTGAAGAAGGAGCTGCGGGAAGCGTTCGAGAGAGACAGTCACTCCGTCGAGCTCTCGGAAAACAACTACCCTGATGTTAACGTCATTACAGGTACTGAATGTGAACACATGCTACATCCACACACTTTACTGTGATTTCACACTGAACTAAAACCAGTTTACCTGAAGCCTAGTTTTGGAGTATTTAGATGAAATGTGAATGAACCTGTGTGTGTGTGTGTGTGTGTGTGTGTGTGTGTGTGTGTGTGTGTGTGTGTGTGTGTGTGTGTGTGTGTGTGTGTGTGTGTGTGTGTGTGTGTGTGTGTGTGTCATAATGCCTCTGTGAATGAGATTAACCAGAGGTCAACACAAAGCTTGCAAAATACACACAGTAACAAGGCCAGCAGCTTCTTTGTGTTCAGCTCTATGAGTGTCACAACAAACACACACGCACAGAAGGAACAGAGTGTAACATTTAGCGGGAAAACTGAGGTCAGTGTTGTAATGACTACAACATCTTTTTTGTGTGCTCTTTAATCAACAAAGAAACACAAAAAATATAAAAAAAGACAACAAAAAATACTACTACAAAAAAAAAATGCTGTTCTTGTGAACTTTCTATTCATCTGTGAATCCTGAAAAATAAAATGCAGCACAACTGTTTTCAACATTGATAATAATCAGAAATGTTTCTTGAGCATATTAGAATGATTTCTGAAGATCATGTGACACTGAAGACTGCAGTAATGATGCTGAAAAAACAGCTGTGCATCACAGAAATAAATTCTTTAACAGATATTCACAGCTGATAAAAATAATAAAAAAATACAAAAATATTACAATCAAATAAACAAAGCAAATGCAGACCAAAGATTTTGCTGCTGATGTTAAACATTGATGAAGTGCAGTTGTTCTCAAGTATTATGTAAATACATATTCATATTTATATTTAACATACACATCTGTACCTAAATCGTCTGTTCCAGATGTTTATCACATTATTATAATTCTTTTCTCTTAGTCTTATTTAAATGTTCTTTCTGTTCTCAGTGTCATGTTTGTGTAACCACAATCAAATTCTTGATGTTTGAAACTTGGCGACGAGATCTTCATCTGATTCTGAGTACTGGCTCTGATCTGTGTGTGTGTGTGTGTGTGTGTGTGTGTGTATGTGTGTGTGTGTGTGTGTGTCACCCTGAAAAGACAAGCAAAGTCATTAACAAGTGTGTGTCTTTGTGTGTGAACTCACACAGATGGTGTTTGACTCACTGCACACACACACACACACACACACACACACACACACACTGCACACCAGCCACACCCACACACGATCAAGTGTTGTGAAAATGTGAAAAAAAAGTGTTTAAAATGGCATCAGGTCATGACCTTGTTGTACAAACAGTACATAAAGACACAAAATTCAGAACAGATAACACACACACCCTTTTTAATACAAAAAAAAACGTACTCTTTAGTTGCTCTTTTTTTTTCTGTGTGTGTGAATATTGTCTGTTTTCTTTAGTTGCGTGTGACGTTCTGCTGTCACACACACTTCCTGTGTCAGAGGTCACGTCGGACTGAATTAGCGCTTCTATCTGCAGTCTGTTAATTGGCCTGTGAAAAACTCTCTGTCAGTAACTTACAAAAATACTGCAGCATCAGCACTGCCTTTTGGCTTTTTGCATTTATTCAATCAAAAATACAGTAAAAAATTCTGAAATATTATTCTAATGTAAAACAGCTGTTTTCTATGTGAATATCTGTTAAACTGTAATTTATTTCTGTGATGCGCAGCTGTATTTTCAGCATCATTACTCCAGTCTTCAGTGTCACATGATCTTCAGAAATCATTCTAATATGATGATTTACTGCTCAAGAAACATTTCTGACAAAAACAATTGTTCAACACAATATTTCTGCACAAAATTTTATTCAAAACTCTTATCAATATAATTTGATAAATAGAAATTTCAACAAAAAAGCATCAACATAAAATCAAAAATTCAAAATAGAAATCTTTTGTAACATTAGAAATGTCTTTACTGGCACTTTTGATCAGTTTAATGCATCCTTGCTGATTAGAAATATTAATTTTGTTTTCTCAGGCTCTGTTTTTATGTCTCTAGTTGCTCAGGTGTTTGCGCTCTCATTGTTCCAAATTCCGATTTCAGCGCTCCGGCGTACTGATCTCAGGCCTTCACTTGTCAGTTTGTTTAATCTCACTGAATCAGCGGATCTTAGACTGTACTTTCATATCATCTACAGGACTGCTGCCAGATATAAAGTGACAAATGACATTTCTATTAATGGAGAAGAGAGTTGAATTGACTTCCTGAAGAATAAAACACACTGTGACTCTTTCAAAACACTGATCTGTTCTGTTGAGCGGCCTGATGTAACGACTTCTGGCTCGACCAATGGTGTGCGTTTGGGGGCGGGACTATCTGCTTGCCTGACCAATAGCAGACTGACTCCACCTCACACCTCAGAATACATCTACAAGTTTATGATTCTATAACAGATGTTTGATCTTTTAGATGCTACATGCCCTCAAATATGATGATGCGTATGCGAGGCACCACTATCCTAAAATTTAAAAGGCATCTGTATAGTTTCTTGTATAAAGACCTAATATATATTGTGAAAAATTAATATTATAAATATGTCAGAATAATATTTTTAAAATATTTAGTTTGTTACATTTATTACATTAGAATATTTTTTCAATGCATTATAGTACTTTATTGTTAGATGTTGTTTATTTAATTACATTTATTATTTATTTTACTTTTTAATATATTTTAATTAATTTATTATAATATTATTTTACATGTATTTTTTTTTTTTCATTTATTCTTGTTTATTTACTAATTTCTTTACTTATTTTAAACTATTTTTTATTTTTAGTCTTATTTTAATTTATTTATTTTTACATTTTTGTCTATTAAAGTGCCCCATATGCCATTTTTAAGGTTCCTAATATTATAGCGGGAGGCTCCTACAACAGATTTACATGCATGCAAGGTCAAAAAAAACGTTCGTTTTCTCATAATTTACATTTAATTTCACCGCATTTCTCGGTGAATCATTAACGAATCGTTCAAAGCAAATCTATTTTTTTTTTAGAATTATTATCATTTATTTTTAGCATTATTTATTTGAAACTTATTCTTGTTTAACTTTACATTAATAATTTAGTAAATTACATTCATTTTACATGCTTTATATATTTTTTATATTTTACTTATTTGCTGATTTCTATACTTATTTCTACTCTTTATTTATATTTTATATTTTTCAATTTTTAATTTATTATTTTACATTTATTTTTCAAAAGCATTTTAATCTAATTTGTATTTATTTATTTAATTTAATTTAATCTATTTTTGTTTAATTCAAAATTATTTTTAGTATTTATTTTAAATGTATTACTTTATTTATATTTATTTTAAATTAATTTACTTTAATTTCATTCATTTATTTTTATATATATTACACAATTTTTCTCTAAATATTTCCACTGACCACTAGCTCTATAATAATAATTATAATCATTTTTATAGCCTCTTTCCAAAACCCAAGGTCACTTTACAAAGTTAGAAAAAGAAAAAAACACAAACAACAAATAGCAAAGACATACAGTACAGCAACCATCCTTAAGGAAGTACAGGATCACAGTAGCAGTGTGTTTGTCTCTCTGCAGGCGTGTTGAAGGACTATCTCCGTGAGCTTCCTCATCCTCTCATCACCAAGCCACTGTACGAGTCTGTTCTGGACGCGATGGCCAAGAGGCCGCTGCAGATGGGAAGCGGCGGCTGCGAGAACGTCCCGGCCGACTCGGATCACGCCGTCAGCTCACTGGAGATCCTGCCGGAGGTTGAGAAGGTACCGGAACGTTCTGGAGGGAAACCACCTCCTGTGCTGTTTCTGATCTCTCACACGTGTGTGTTTGTGCTCAGGCGACCCTGCGGAAGCTTCTGAAACACCATAACCTCATAGCGTCCCATCACGAGGTGAATAAGATGACCTGTCAGAACCTGGCGGTGTGTTTCGGGCCAGTTCTGCTCAGCCAGAGACAGGAGGCGTCCTGCCACGGGAACCGGGTCTTCATCGACTCCGAGGAGCTTGCCAGCGCTCTGCACTTCAAGAAACACATCGAGGTCCTTCATTACCTGCTCCAGCTCTGGCCAGGTGAGACACACACGTCCCATTTCACGTCGTTTCAAACCAGTGTTTCTTTCTCCTGTGAGACGCAGAAGGAGGAATGAGGCAGAAAGGTGTTGGGATTGTTTCATGATGCTTCTTCGCAAATTTGTAATGGGAATCATTTATAAATTGATTATGAATATAAAGAGAAGATTTAAGGTCACCCTGCCTTTTTTATTTTATTTTTTGGCCAAAATAAAGCTATGGTTTAACTATGCAAAGAAATTAAGACAGCATTGAATAATGTTGTTCTAAAACAACAATAACAATGATAATAATAATAATAATATGCTGTTGTTGTTGTTGTTCTTGTTGTCGTTGTTGTTTAAATGATATTTAATCTTTTTTTACAGTACAATAACTTATTTAATTTAGTTTAATTTGTATATATATATATATAAACAATAATTTATAATAATAAAATAATAATAACAACTCGTTGTTGTCGTGGTTATAATAGATAATATATTCTAATAATATATAGTAATATTATTATTATTATTATTATTATTATATTAATTTGTTTTATTTTAATAAGTCAATAATACATTATTAAATAAATACTATATAGTTTTTTTTACAGTAAACAGAATTATTGCTGTAATTATATATTCTTTATTAAATTAGTTTAATTCTTATAATTAAATTAAATAGAATTATTATATATTATTTGTTTTTAATTTAAAAAAAATTATTTTTAAAAATATGCTGACAATAATAATAACAATAAATTATTATTATTATTATTATTATTATTATTATTATTATTATTAAAAACAACAGTGTGAACAACAGAAAAATTGCTATTATATTTGTTTGATCATCATTCAGTCTTAGGTAGTGGTTCTAGTATCTACCTGTTTTTAAATTAATAATACACCAGACATTTTGCGCAACTCAGCGTCATACGGCTTTAAAAACAACATACGTGTGTCTGTTGTGTGTCTCGGGGTCCTCTCATAAAACACATCTCGGGCACTCCACCGGCCGTGATTTCAGACAGATTTCTGCCCCGCTGTGTTGCGTGACTTCCTCCAGCACGCAGGAACGGTACAGTAAACCTCAGTCTATAATTACGTGCATTCCTGTCTTAACCTTCAACTCCGGCCGACCCGCCCGCCTCACCCTCAGAACAATCGGCCCGTTTAGAGGGGCCTCTCGCTGCAATAGAGCCTCCGTCAGGCATGGAGAAAACATGAGGCCTGCGCTGGGACGGCCGTCTTTTTGTCTGCTTGTGTGTCAAACTTGTTTCAAACCTCATCATTCTCACAATATACACATAATAAAATTATTCATATTCAACATCTTCAATTTCTTTTATTATTTCCACTATAAAAAAAACATAAAAAGGTTTCTTCATGGCCAACATAGAAAATTGCCAACATAGAATCACACAAAAGTAGCCTACCAGAACAATGTACCATGATCATGTGAAAATTTATGGAAAAAAAGAAATAAATAATATATTAAAAAAAAAAAAAAAAAAAAAGTTGTTTTGTTTTTCTAGTAAAAATATCTGAGCATCAAGTCTAAACTTGTTTGGACTTGTATTCAGAAAGTATATCTTAAAGTAAGTTTATATACTTAATATGTGACCCTGGAGCACAAAACCCGTGATAAGGGTAAATTTTTCAAAATTGAGATTTATACATCATCTGTAAGCTGAATAATATGGAATAAGCTTTCCATTAATGTGTTTTGTTATGATACAACTATTTAAAAAAACTCAGATTATGAGGGTGTAAAAAAAATCTAAATATTGAGAAAATCATCTTTAAAGTTGTTCAAATGAAGTTCTTAGCAATGCATATTACTAATCAAAAATTAAGTTTTGATATTTTTACGGTAGGAAATTTACTAAATATCCTTCATGGAACATGATCTTTACTTAATATCCTAATGATTAATTTCAAAAAATAAAAATCAATAATTTCTACTGCTACAAATAAACCCCAGCCTAATACTACAAAAATACCCCAGCGACCCAAGACCACACACATACATTGTATGTATTCACACATATATATACAGACTATAATTTTATATACTAATTATTATTATTATTACTATTATTAGTGTAGAAAATATTGTTATTATTTTATATTATTCTAAATAAATTATTTTGATAATTTAATAAGGAGTATTAACATTATATTTAATAATTTTTGTTAAATTTGAATAAGTTCCTAAAATAAAATAATTATGTTGACAATAATACTAATAATAAAATTATTACTACAACTACTACTACTATAAATTAGATATTAAAAATATCTGAACATCAAGTCTAAACTTATAAAAACGTAAGTCTTAACTGAACATCAAGTCTTAAATGTAATTTTTATTTATTTACATTTAATTTCTATTTCTTAAAATTTATTTTTATTTATCTAATTATTTAAACAGAACTTAGAACTTGATTAACAATGCAAATGATATCTGGTGATTAACTAAGTTAAAACCAGCCTCCTGAACAGGCTCTGTGAACATTGAAATTCTGAAATTCTGAAATTTTTAAGTACTTTTATCGTAAATAACATAATTTGTTAAGGTTAAGTAGTTAGGATTTGGTTTGGACCCAGTTTGGTGTCAGTAGTTAGGATTTTTGGTTCTAGTTTATTTTTATTTGTATCTCATTTGAAATTCTGAAATTTTTAAGTACTTTTATCGTAAATAACATAATTTGTTAAGGTTAAGTAGTTAGGATTTGGTTTGGACCCAGTTTGGTGTCAGTAGTTAGGATTTTTGAGTTTATTTGTATCTCATTTGTTCTGGATGCTTTATGTTTTTCATAATAAAATGGCATACATTATTGCCAGTTTCGGGGAGTAACTAAATAAATTATAAAATGATTGCTATCATCTTATGTGTGTACAAAGATACCTCCTGAACTAGCTTCACTGCAGTACGATGCTTTTTGTGAGTAGCTTACCATTTTCAAATTTGACTTGCTTTTAGCTTGGCCACTTTCAATGTACTTTCCCCAGCACTGGTTATTCCATATATTCTCTCTTTACATGAAATGTGTTATTGGTTTATAATCAGATGATTAAATCAATTGTTTGTTGTCTTTCTCTTACAGTTGTGGACGCTCAGGGTAAATCTTCTACTTCAGTTCCTGCCCCGGTGGAGTCGCTCCCAGCAGCAACAGCTGCCGTAAGGAGGAGGAAAGAGCGTCCACAGGTGCTGAATCTAACCGAGGCGGACATGGCAGGTGCTTTGCGGCCCAGAGCTGGCCGTCTGGACAGTCCAAGTAACCGTTACGCCGGGGACTGGAGTGGATGCCAGGAAACGTACCTCCAACCGAGCTGCCCAGAGGAGGCAGACTATGACGATGTTCCCATCGAAGAGCCTCAAAATGCAGGACAGGAGGACTTATCAAAGGGTACTGGAGATGTAATCTCCGAAAAAGAGTTGCCCGAAGCGGATGAGGCAGTGGAGAGGGTTGAGGAAATGCAGATAGAGGAGGAAGAGGAAGAGAGTGAGGAAGAGAATGCAATAGTTTTGGATAAGCTACAAGTGGAGAAACCACTTTCCATCAGCCTCTGCGATCAGATCCTCCCTGATCGCGAGGAGCACCGACCCAAAGAGCACACCTACCAGGCCTACATGAAGATTCAGGAGATTAGCCCAGTCCTAAGCAACAGGGTCAACCTGCAGGACCTGCAGGAGAGCATTGACACTCTAATCGGCAACCTGGAAAGGGAGCTCAACAAGAACAAACTCAACATAGGGTACTGACTCTTTACCAGAACAGTCGCGATATGCTGGTGATTGCCTTGAAACTTCAGCGCTACGGAACTTTCTTGCTCCCTTGCACACTTGGGATGCATGTACAAGAAGACATTCCTCACTTCTGATTTGTGTTTTCGTTTGTCTCCTGGACTCCATGTTGTTGAGCTCGTCATTGTTTTTCTTCTTATGAGAAGAACTCGTTGAATCCTGAGGGGTGCACCAGGTGCCTTCGTTGTGTTAAGGTGGTGCTTACGACAGTTAGAGCTTTTAGACTTTCTATGGAGGTACAAAATATTACGAGGAAAACCAATGCACTTATGGAGCCTGCTGTTAGAGGCACGGCCAGTTCAGGTACAGGTGTGAAGCCTTATGGTGGGAGAACTAGGTACTATAGATACATCCCTATATCATGGGTACTCAGTCCTGCTCATGGAGATCCAGCTTCCACTTCAGTTCCAACCCTACAAACACCAGATAATCAAGGTCTTGGGGTTCCCTTAAAGAGGTAGATCACAGGAGCAGGACTGAGTACCCTACCCTAACCCCAGCCCTACGACCCTGAACACTACATCAGGGATCTTGAATGCAAATTACCTACTGAGGAGATGGTGTTAGACTCCCTAAACTCTGAATGCTATATCCAAACCCTAACCCTATCCTGAATCTAAACAAGGGGTGTCCCGTCCTGCTTCTGGAAAGCCACCTTCATCTCTAGCTCTAATTAAACACACTTAATCCAGATAATCAAGGTCTTGGGATTTACTTTAAGAGGAGGTAGATCACCAAGAGCAGGATTGAGTACCCTACCCTAACCCCAGCCCTACGACCCTGAACACTACATCAGGGATCTTGAATGCAAATTACCTACTGAGGAGATGGTGTTAGACTCCCTAACCAACTGTAGTCCAAACCCTAACCGGTATCCGGACCCTAAACAGGGGTAGTCCTATCCTCTTCTGGAAGCCACCCTTACTCTAGCTAAATTAAACCCTAAATCCAGGTAGTCAAGGTTTTGGCCCTGAACCCTACATCAACATAATTGAACACAAACAAAAAATACATATTGAGCTAGTCCAAACTATAAATACAATATCACAACCCCGTAATCCTCAAACTGCTAGTTGGTAGTATAAAATCACTGCACCGTACTCCCTAAACTCTGAATGCTATATCTTAACCCTGTAGTCTTCACCCTTTAAACACACAAGCTAAACAAGTTCTTGGGATTTGCTTAAAGAGGAAAGTAGATCACCAGGAGCAGGATTAAGCACCCCAACCCAACGACCCTGAACCTTATATAAGGGGTCTCAAATGCAAATTACCTAGTGAAGTGGTGTTTGCTGTTAGTTTGAGATCCTTGCGACATACTCTCTAAACTCTGAATGTTATATCCTAACCCTGACCCTATCCTAACCCTTACACCCTAAACAAGGGATGCCTAGTCCTGTTCATGGAAGCCCACCTACAGCTACAGCTCTAATCAAGGTCTTTAACTACTGTCTTTTAACTTTTAGGCAGGTGTGTTGAAGATACATTTTGCTTGAAGGTGGCTCTCCAAGAGCAGTATCGAACACCCAACACCCCTTCGATTCAGGGAGCGACTAACGTTGCTGGTCTATTTGAGGTTGTGGTCATATAAGAATAAAACCGTGACTGTTTGAGCTTTTTTCCTTGTAAAAATACTTCAGACGTCCCCCTAAACAAGCTATGGACAGCTGAAGATGAATATGCTTGTAGTAAGTAGTAAAATAAATATTTAATAATAGTTAGGCGGAACTTTAATGCGAGGTTTTAAGATTAAATTTTAAAAATAACTTAAAATTGCTGACGTTTATTTTGCTTTTGATGGGCACCTCTAAACACATACTGAGTGGGTAAAATTTCACTTTAAATTAAAAGTGCAATCTGCCGCCTCCATGGTAACCATGGTAACATACAACACCATGACAACAGCCCCACCTTTTGATCATTTTATTTGTAAATGCATCATACTCAGCAGTCCAGGGATACAAACTCATCAGTATTTGACAGACACATGTATGTATGAATATAGTCGGAATATGTATTTTCGATTACGTACACTTCAGTTTGTGCATATTTAAATGTTCGTCAGCTACCTTGTAGTATTTGGCCTGTAGATCAGCCTTAAATAAATATATATATATTGTTGGATCTGTAATGGTATAACCCACAGTCACCGAACGTGGAGGGATTCTGGGTATTTTGTGGTCACGAAAGTGCAGGAAATTTGAGCATTGCATGGTCAAAAGCTTTACGGTCAAAAATAAAGTGTTTCTCAGTGTCTCCTACAGCGGGACGTATTTATGCGTGTAGATAGAGATTATTTTAATTACAGTGAAATTGTTTTTTTCTCCATTTGGCAGCTGCTCACGTTTATGGCTCGGTTGTAAATGTGCAGGTCTCGTGAATGTAAGACTGAATCCTTACATGAGCTGCTTTATTTCTGATTGTGCTTCTCGCCGGACAATGCTACAGTCTGGTTAAAAATCTCATTTTAAGTCTAAATAAAGGATTTGTTTCACAGCAAATAGAAAATAGAAACAAGTGAAATCATTTGGGTTGACGAGAGGTTCGTTCGGTTGCCGTAGCCTCCGTTTCCTCTCAGTGGGGACGGTCACACTAGATTTTAAGTATGCAAAAGTATGAACCTATTTTTTTTTTTTTATTTTGCATACATTTTTGCTAAATAGCTACATGTTGTGTGCAAATAAAAATAATAAAAACAATAAAATATTATATATATATATATATAGGCAACAGGATGCAATGTCATGCATACAGACTTCTAATTTTAATGCATTACGAATAATAATAATAATAATATATTCAGAAGATTAATATTAACTATTCCAATTTGTAGATTTCAGTATGCATGCTTTTAAATGTGTATAGATGTGAATCTAGTGTGACCGCACCTTTGGAGAGTTTGATCTGGTTTCCAAAAGTCTGGTTTGAGATCAGATTCCTGTTATACAGTGACTGATCCGCGTTCAGCAAGAAGGAAACTTGTGAGCTGCTTTGATAAAACATTCCTGTTTTTCTCTTCTGTGGTTTTTGTAAAAGCTTGGTTGTGCTAAAATGAGCGTATACGACTAAAGCAGATATTCTTTGTACTGATGCTGAGAAGTGTATGATCACATTAAAGGTTATGTTTCATGCAGCCCTGATGACTCGACTCTTCTTCTTCAAATGTCTGGATATATTTAGCAGCTAATTTTTGCAGATGGTAATGTGAATCGAAGGTCAGCGTCGGCTACAATAAGTCACGCTTGTCCTCAGTGGATTCACATTTCTGTTCCGAACGTTCCTGTAAATTTGTCACTGGAACATGAGCTGCCGATCTGTCATGTGACCACTGATGAATGAACATCAGTCTGATATATCAGATTAATCCATGTAAAAAAGTCTTTCCAAATGAATAAATAAATCCTTCCATTTTGCATTTCTATGATTTCTAATTCCATGAGCTTATAAATGAATGTACACAGCAGCTTAAATAATTTGATGATAAATGTTTTATTCATATTTAGATGTTTTGATTCTAGACTTTGATATATTGGTGACTTTGTATCTCAATTCTGCCGTTGTTTTCGCCACCGCATAAAAAAAAAAAAACAATAGAAAAAAAGGTTATGCAATTCTGATTTTTTTTTTCTTCTCAAAATTCTGTTTACATCTCACAACTCTGGCTTTTTTTCCCAGAATTCTGAGTTTACATCCCACGATTCTGACTTTTTGTTTCCGGAATGGAATAAAAAAGGTAACCGCAACTATTTACTTTTTTTTTTTTTTTTTTTTTTTAAATTTCAAGTTTACATCACACTTTATATCTTAAAATTCTATTTTTTTTTACACATTTCTGAGGGAAAAAAATATATAAATATATAAAGATATATATAAAGATATATAAAGAAAGATTGGACCATGATATAAAAAAAATACAAATAATTTGTGATTTTTTTTTTTTATCTCACAATTTTGACTTTTTTTTTCTCTCAAAGCTGCAAGTTTATATCTTGCTTTTTCTTGCCGTTTTAAGGAAAAAAAGGCAGAATTGTAAGATATAAACTCAGAATTCTGGCTTTTTGTTTCTTCCACTAAATTAAAAGAAATTAAAGTTAATGGTGATTTTTTTTTCTGCCCTTTTTTCTACACAATTCTGTGTTTATATCTTGCAGTTCTGACTTTTTTTTTTCTTGCATATCTAAGGAAATGCAAGATACACTCAGAATTTTGACTTTTTTGTTTCTGCCACAGATCTTTTCTCTGTTTGTGAGACATAAACTTCCATCACAGAGACTTGTTGAGATCTCTTCTGAAACCCATGTGAGATTCCCAGCCTGTTTTCCCCACATTCTTCTGCAGGTATGCTGGGTTAATGTCATTATGTAGGATGAGTTCTCCATCGGCGCAGATGTGTGTCTTCATCACACCTGCTCTCTGTGATAAACATCCAGAGCATCTGTCAGCATTTGGCTGAAGTTCAGACGTGCGATTGGCCCAGTCACATCCCGAAGACCCTTTGATGTGGAGCAGAGCCTTCTGATTGGCTGCCTGGAAGAGATGACCTTTGATTGGCCGGCGCTTCATAGAGGTGATCGTGCAGATGTTGTATCTGCAGACTTCTGTGGCTAACACTCGTGAACGGCTGTAAAATTACACATCTATCAGAGTATCAGACAGAGCTTAAAGGAGAAAAAAGCTTTATCATTGTTGAAACACAGCCAGATTTGGTCAAAACTGCCTTTGTTTGCCCAACAGGAACAGATGAAAGAAAGAAAACGTTGAGATAGACGTGTAATGCAGCTGGATAATGAGAGTTACAGAAGCAGAACAGAAGATGTGATTGTTTAGTTCATAAAGACGTGCGGCTTCATGCACCAGACACAAAAAACACAAGATTAACTTGAGCTTGTGAATTAGTGTTATTGCACACAAATTAAGACAGCTGCCAATATGTGTGGAATCCTAAAAAACAGTATCCCATAATGCAATCCACTCAATATGACCAGTGCGATGAATGAATTATAAATGATTTATCTTTCTTGACTCATTATCTGCAAAGAGTTCAAAGAAGGTAGGAATTAAAAATGGAAAACAACTTTTTTATTTCAGAGAGAAAAATGCCATCCATGCAATATGATGCAATACTACCTTTCTGAAACATTTACTATGAAAGCCTGTTTCTGCCACAGAATAAAAATTGCTACTTTTTCTCTCACAATTTAGATACTTTTGTCATATTTCTGAGTTTGTATCTTGCAATTATGAACTTTTTTTTTCTCAGAATTGCAAGATATAAACTCAGAATTGCAAGGGAAAAAAGTCAGAACTGTGAGATGCAAACTTGGACTGTCAGAATTGTGAATTTATATCAGCAAAGAATAAAAAAGGTAATTGTGTCTTTTTATTTCACGATTCAGAAAACTTTCTCGCAAATCTCATAATTTTCAAAATTACAAGATATAAACTCAGAATTGCGAGATGTAAACTTAGAATTCAAAGAAAAGTAAGAATTCTCTCAATTCTGAGTTTATTATCTCACAGTTATGACCCTTTTCTCAGAATTGCTCATAAGTTTATATCTCAGTTTGAAGGAATTTCCGAATTAAATTTATGTATAAATGATGTAAAATCTTTACCGAAATTATTGTATTTAGTTCAATTGTATTCAATTCAATTACTGTATTTGGTTTATGCATGAATGTAATTAATTTACAAAGAAATGTGCTCTTCTCGTTTGTGTTTTTAAATGGTAGACAATAAACAGCACTCAGTTCAGTGGATGAATTAATTGCATTTTATAAACTCTCCTGAAAGTCACTGTAGGTCGACCAACACATTTTTTTGTCACGTACACTGCTTAAAAAGGAAGTTTAGTATCTATTGAACTGATACGAGTCTGATCAGTATTGTACATCAGTGGCTGAACGTGTGCATATGAAAGCAGATAAGCAGTGATAGATTAGCTGTCGGAGGTGAAGCGGCTGAATTAAGAGCGTGTTTGATTACGGCGCTGAGGGGAAACGAAGATGAACTCAGACCAGTAACCAGAGAAAGAATCGATCTTCAAGGCAAAATCACAATAAACAAAAATAAACAAAACAAACTTACAATAATAAAACAATAAAGCAATTCAAATACATTTGCTAAAATAATAAATATTTTAATTTTATAATTTGGAACCAGTCAGCAGCTGTTGTTGCCAGAACTTTACCATAATCTGTAAATTTTACAGATTTAGCAGCTATTAGATTAGAACTGTTCCATAATCAGTAAAAAAAATCCATTTGCATTCCATTAAATTTTTTGAAAAAAAACATGTTTATTAACTGAATAACACTGAATGTTTTTTACATCATTCTAATCAGAATGACTTAATCTAGACATTTTTCCCCCCAAGAAATGAACTACATGAACCAGTGTTAATGTAATGATGATATGATGATGTTTCTGATGTGTTACAGGTCTGATCTGTCCTCCGTTTCGGTCAGGAGGGCCCATAAACAGCTGTAAAACACACACACTTTTTCTAGAGCCAGAAAATGTTCGTACTCCTTCAGCACTTCTGTATTGTAGTAAAATAACTAGACAGAAATAAATGAGTAGTCAGTCATATTTAAAAACAACAAAAAGTTTAAAGACACAAAACAGCATTGCTACTTAAATATGAGCTTTGTGTCTGTTTATCTATCCACAGATACGCACAGTACTGCAGCACCACTGGATTAACATCGTTTTTTGTCCTGGGAATAATACTTTTGTTAAATTTAGAGTAAAAATTGGCAGCTGTGGTTGCCGGAACTGTTATTATATTTTTACAGTTTTAGTTGATACATATTTTAATTTACAGATCTTAAACATTACAGGGGGAAAAAAAATGAGTATTTCATAAACTTAAATATGGTAAGTAAACCAAATTATTTACCTTTATAATAAAAACAGTCTGTGAAGTTTTACAGTAAAAATCAGCAGCTGTTGTTTGCCAGAACTTTACCATAATCTGTAAAGTTTACAGATTTAAATTTTCAGAACTTAAATTTACAGTAAAAAAAAGAAACATTTTTCATTAACTGAAATGTGTCAGCAGCTGTTGTTGCCAGAACTTTACCATAATCTGTAAATTTTACAGATTTGAATTTACAGAATTTAAATAAAGTCAGCAGCTGTTGTTGCCAGAACTTTACCATAATCTGTAAATTTTACAGATTTGAATTTACAGAATTTAAATATACAGTAAAAACATATCTCATTAACTGAAACGTTAACATACCGAATATTTTACCTTTGTAATATACTGACAACCATCTTTTTAAAAAAAACACTGTATATTATGAGCTAATAATAAGGACTAGAAATGTGACGTACTTTTTGAACTTCCAAAAGAAGTTACATTTCAGGATAATCCTTTACTGTAAAATTACATGAAATGTCCCATCAGATTAATTACAGAGAAAGGTAACTTACTGTAACCACTAGGTTTTTCCTTACCAGCATTTTTACGCTTTTTTACCATCTTCAATTATTAAAAACAATTATTAATCATTAAACATTTAAAAATTAAATATAAAAAAAAAATTATAAATTCTGAGCTAATAATAAGGACTAGAAATGAACACAATCTTTATTTATACATCATTTTACATTTGAGGATGACATGAAAGCCAGGTTTTGTCACATCTGGACACAATATGGTGGTACAGACAAAGTAAACAGCTGTAAATACACACACACTTAATAACCGCAGGTTTAATCTTCTGTAATTGTATAAGATCTTCTGTATAATTTAACAATTAAACATCAATAAATTATAAATTAAAAATCACTTAACCAAATGAGGAGTCACGTCACACAACATCAAAAACACAAAATCTAAACACACAACAGCTGTGTGTGTGTGTAACTCACTAGTTTGTCTGAGATATTTTTGCCACCGCTGCGTGTGTCCTGCAGTCTCTCCACATGTGCTGAGATATCCCATAATACCACCTGCAAACACAACACAAGCTAATAAAAATGCTGTATGTCATAAGTTAAAAGTGTTACAGTATGATAACATGTCATAGATGATGCACATACTGTAGACTTATATTGAACATTAATATTACCAGAACATCATATGTTTGGTATGTTTTAGGCCTAAAAAAGAAGAAATAACACCACAGATGAGAATTCATTGGAAAGGCAAGGTAGGTTTAAATATCAAATTTATCAATTTGCGACTGTGTTGCCAAGGGGGAAATAATATTTCTGCTGAAGTGCATTGGAAAGGCGAGGTAGGTTTAGGGTATTATCTACTTGCTATCTATCTATCTATCTATCTTGCTATCTATCTATCTAACTGTAGAGTGTTGTCAGTCAGTCCAGTTTTCCTCACCTTCTAGAAGCTCTGTCTGTATATAAGGTCTCTGTTGAACACCAGCAGAAGTTCATCTTCAGGATTCTCTGTTGAACACCAGCAGAAGTTCATCTTCAGGATAGTCCTGCGGTAAACGAATAGAATTCTTTTCAGGGTCTCAACCTTTCTGAACCAGGTCTTTAACCACTAGGCTACTCTAAACCAGCTCCATCTGCCGAGGTTCGGATCTTCTTCAGCTCATGAATGCTTCATGGCTTCAGAATGTGTTTGTTAATCTCACCAGCACTAATTGTTTGATGGGGCTGAAGTCAGACATGAACACTGTAGTTTTCATGTCCTGGATGATGTCTTCTATTTCAACAGCTTGTAAGGATTTTCTCCAGTTACATCCTCATCTGCCCGGCAACCAAACAGCTCCTGTGTGGCAGAGGTCAGGACCAGCAGGAAGATGTAGTCTGGATGGCCTGTAGGGGGTGGAGTCACTGCAATCAGGTATCAATAATACTGAATATACACTTTGAGTTGTTGCCAGGAGGTTGCTGTGCAGTTGCTAGAATGTTGTGGATGGTTGCTAGGGGGTTGTTATGCACTTGCTATAGTGTTGTATTTTTTCTCTGGGTGCTATACACATTCTATAGAGTTTTGTGTGGTTGCCACCAGGTTGCTACCAACCAGCTACTAGAATGTTGTGGATGGTTGCTAGAGGGTTGTTATGCACTTGCTATAGTGTTGTAGGTTGTTGCTGGGGGTGCTATACAGTTGCTAGAGTGTTGTGGGTGGTTGCCAGGGGGTTGCTATGCAGTCGCTAGAGTGTTGTGGGTGGTTGCCAGGAGGTTGCTATCCAGTTGCTAGAATGTTGTGGATGGTTGCTAGGGGGTTGTTATGCACTTGCTATAGTGTTGTAGGTTGTTGCTGGGGGTGCTATACAGTTGCTAGAGTGTTGTGGGTGGTTGCCAGGGGGTTGCTATGCAGTCTCTAAAGTGTTGTGGGTGGTTGCTAGAGGGTTGTTATGCACTTGCTATAGTGTTGTAGGTTGTTGCTGGGGGTACTATACAGTTGCTAGAGTGTTGTGGGTGGTATACAGTTGCTAGAGCCTGTAAAGTGTGTGGTGGTTGCCAGGGGGTTGCCATGCAGTCTCTACCTGCAGCTATTTAGTCCAAAAGTGTTGTGGGTGGTTGCCAGGGGGTTCCTATTCAGTTGTTAGAGTGTTGTAGGGGCTTACTTTGCAGCGGTTCCTATTCAGTTGTTAGAGTGTTGTAGGGGCTTACTTTGCAGCCGCTAAAGTGTTGTGGGTGGTTGCCAGGAAGTGGCTATATAGTTTAACTGCTTATGGTTTAGTTGATTTTGTTGCTAGAGTGTTGAGAATGGTTGCCAGGGGTTTGCTGTGCAGCCACTTAAGTGATCTAATTTGAAACCTTTCATTCTTTTTAAGGCTAAGAGACAAATACATTCTTGGGTGATTAAGTACTGTACTTCACAAAATGATTTTAAAAATTTCCTGCATCTTGCACTGAGGATTTTCCCTCTTTTTGTCACAGGTGTGACACAACCAAAAGCTCTCAGCTGTTTTGTCCAGTGTTTAACTGACAGATGTGCTCTTGAATGAGTGTGCTATACTAACAGAGATATCAGCTTCCCTTCAGAGCGCGATCAGTGACGTAACTGAACCTGAACTGACATCGAAGAGACTCCAAATGGAGGAGAGACCTGGTAAGTATATACAGCATACAGTGATAATGAATGGTGACTGGAAATGTCATGATTCAACAATGACAAAACAAGCAGTGTGAACATTTTTGGGTGAACTTTTCATATTCATGTCAAAGTGTATGTACATGTTATGTTCTGTGTTTGTGGCTTTACAGGTTTGAACACCTGAGGGAAATCCAAACATCATCAGCACAATCTCTCTCAACAGGAACCAGGTGAACATGTTGTAGCCGGTAACATCTGATACGAGCGACAGTGTTCAGGTCATTTAATCAAGAGGAGCCGCTGGCGCTTTACTGCAATGGAAACTCATATGGTTTTATAGCTCCTATAATTACATAACTGCGCTTTCTCTATTAACCGAACACACGTGCCCTTTAGAAAACATTGAAAGGTAGCTGTCTGGGATATTGAACAAGACGTGTTAGACTTTTAATGAGGGTTTATGACATTACAAACTCTAATTTCACAGGTAGAAGCAGTTTAATGATTTTATCCATGTGTCAACGCTTAAATGCAAACACAAACAAAATACAAAAGGGTATCAAGATGCATTTTTATGATGTAGTAACAAGTCCTGGAACTGCTGTATTGTCTTAATATGTAGCCTACTACAAATGATGTGTGTTGTGAGTAGGACAAGTAGGTAAACTGGACTTTGAGAACAAAAGATGAGAGAAAGGAAGTCTGGCTACATGCCTCCAGACATGTTTGTATCTCAGTATCTTTAATCTGATCACAGCTCCTGGATGAATGGAAAAGAACGAGTGGATTCATGCTGGAAACAACTCAGAGACACTCTAAACAGATCTGAGCATCTTTGGTACAAGAGTACCTTGTAAGTTGTCTTCAGATAACAAAAAAGTGCTAAATATGACCCTATAAGTGCGATATGAGACACTTGCAAGGTTCTGATGCACCTCCATCTGGAGAGGGAGAATTATTCTTTTTTTTTTATCTGCAAAAAATCTAAGACATTAGAAATTGGAAGATGCTTTGAACACTGAACAAGGATTAACAACACTATAAATAGTGATAACAGTATTTGAAAACAATACAGTGTATTTTTTCTTGATTTGGATGGAATATTTTTACCTTTTCCCTTGATTTTATTGGCCTCTTTGCTCCTGGGTCTCTTTGAACTCATGTCTGCTGGTGGAAAAGACAGTAGAAAAAGAATGAGTTTAATAGTATGCTATTGCACACATAAATGAAAAACCTAAATGAAGTCTTTCTTACTATGTACAGTATGCATGTAATAGGCTGAATGACCTACTAAATTTCTTTAAGATGCAATGTGCTAAAGGTTGCCAACAACGCTTTCTTTTGAGTCATTATATTTGAGATGAACACAAATATGGATTAAAATTTCAGTAGTTAATTATGCAATAATGTATTTGTATCGCTGAGACATAGTATGAAAACTATAATGTTCATTACATGCTACCTTTTGGGCAAAACAGGTAATATACAACATAAACAGTAGTATGCAGTAAGCAGTGCACTTATACACTTCTATAAAAATACATAGGCGACATCTGGTGGTGAAAATAGGAAAAATATTACAAACAGTTTTATCCCACATTCTTCTAAAGAGTGTAACTATGTTTTTATGATTTAAAACTACATAAAAATCACAGAAAACCACATAATACAAAAAAAAACTGAATGGCAATAAAAAAACACAATTGGTACTTAAAAATTAATGTAAAAGTTTATGTAGAGATGTATTTGAGGCTGGTCTTACTGTTATGAATGTACCATATATAGGTGTTTATATTGTTCTGTGTCTAGATAAAAACACATTCTGTTAGATTAGGAGAAGTTTGATTTGGTCATGTTGTTTACTGTTGACTTGAGATATATGTGCTCACTATACAGTAAGTACAGTAGTACAAACTAACTAGCAGTTAACCAACATCTTGAAATGAGACCAAGGAAATGAGAAAGGATGTTTTAAATAATCAGAACAATATACATGGTTATATATATATATATAGAGAGAGAGAGAGAGAGAGAGAGAGAGAGAGAGAGAGATATGAATTGTATTTATGATGGTTATTTTAGATGAACATCTGTTGTCAAAATAAGATGAGACCTATTGTGAAGAAAATAATAATAACAATAGTAGCAAATAGCAATAATAATGAAGTTGGTTGTTATTAATTTGAATAATAATAATATATTAATATTAAAATTAAAATTAAATTAAATTAATTAAATTAACATTAAATTAAATTAAATTAAATTAAATTAAATTATGCATTTAGCATTGACGCTTTTATCCAAAGCGACTTGTACAGTGCATTCAGGCTATCAATTTTTACCTATCATGTGTTCCCGGGGGAATCAAACCCCAAACTTTGCGCTTGCTTGTTAACGCAATGCTCTACCACTTGAGCTACTACAGGAGCACTCAATATAATATAATATAATAAGAGTAGTATTAATATAATATATCCAAAAAGAGTAGCATAATATCATCATCATCGGAAATAAAAAAAAATTAACTCCAAAAGATCTCTTGCTTGAAATGACATGGGCACAGATAATCAGAGCATTTGTTTTGATAAAATTAGACAAGTAATTTATTTGATATGAAGAAAAATATAAATGAAGAAAAAACATACCGCCAAACAAAACCCAAGTGAAAGGTTTTAAAGTGGTGTGAGTCTATATTCTCTGTACGGTATCAGAATCTGCAGCATGACTGGATGTGTAGTTTTTGTGTGTGTGGTGTGTGTGTGTGTGTGTGTGTGTCGTGTGTGTGGTGTGTGTGTGGTGTGTGTTGATGTGTGTGTGTGGTGTTGTGTTGTGTGTGTGCGATTTTCCTGCAGCATACCACAGTGTGTGTGTAATATCTGTGGGTTTGGTGGATGTTGTCGGGGAGTGTGTGAAATGAGACCATGAGCTTGTGTTTAGGTGGATTTCTTGATGAAGCGCAGCTTGAGGTAAGCGAAAAAAAAAAAAAAACTTATTCTGCCCATAAACAGAATGTGATTGAGAACATTATCTGAAGTGCTGGCAGGGGGTGGAAATCCTTCCTTCACTGAGATCTCGTAGGTTGAGCTGGGTTTTTAGCACTGAAGTGAGGTGATCGTGGAGAAGCAAGTCCCACTTTCCCCATCTCACTTGCTTGTTTTCATGCTGGTTCCTTTCAGCCACACATAATTTCTTGATGCTGCACTTCTGCCAATGCTCTCCCAGCAATGTCTCCTCCTCCCACAAACAACAATGCAAGTGTATTCCTTTGATGTTTGTCCCATCTCACTCGGAGTTTGCCCCTTTCTTTCACTCAAGACTCTTGCACTTCATTGCAAAACACAGAAGTGTGCAGAAATCATCCCCCGCTCATCCTGAAGGCCTCGATTAGCTGCTCATCCACTAACACTCTTATTTTAGTTGCACTGACAAACCTTTTGCTCCATATATTCATTTCAAATCCATTCCTAACTTCTCTGCTTTCATGGTCATCTCACTTATTTTTACACACATTTTTCATTTTTTTCCTCAGCCTCACTAAAGTACATCACCTTAAACTACATTACATTGTTAATGTTGGATCAGCAATACATGAAATGTCCTTTTGTTCTTTTCAAGTAACTCTACTTTGATTTAATTACCATTTCTTTTTTTCTTTTCTTTCTTTTTATTTTTTTCAGGTACAAATGGCACTTACATGCAGCTTCATACTTGCACTTTAATGTGGCCAATGCACTCATTGATTTCTACAGTTATTGTTCAGTAAAACAACAAATCATCATCATCATCATCAGCCACAAATAAACAATTTAAAAACACAAACAAATAACAAATACAAATCACCAAATTCAACAAAAAAATTAAAAAAATCACTAAAACCAATAATTAATGTACTACAATAACTAAACCTGACACCAAAATTGCATGTACAAAATAAAAAACATACATAACAAAACCATTAAAAAACACTACATAATACAACTGCCCTTTATTGTTTTATTAATATTATTCAATTATTAGAATTATTACAACTGCCCTTTATTGTTTTATTAATATTATTCAATTATTAGAATTATTATTCAATTATTATTGATGTACATATACATCTACTATATACACACACACAGGTAGATGATATAAGTATATAAATACACATATATATTTATGTGATATATTTAACAAATATATAGTTAGTATATTCATTATATATTAATCAACACCATCAATCAAATATTCTTATTATTCTTAACACAAAACTAAATTAAAATTCTGAAAAAAACAAAACAAATTACCATACAGAATTATCTTAAATCCCCAAAGGTTCTTAACAAAAAAAAAAAAAAAAAAACAAAAAAAAACAAAACAAATTACCATACAGAATTATCTTAAATCCCCAAAGGTAAAATATTCTTTGAATTAAGTTTGTTTTTTCAAATTAATTGTTGTAATTAAGCATTACAGCATAACACTATAATACACATTATTACTACAGCGGTTGTGCACAAATACGTGGCATTGTTTACAAGCTGGTGTATATTGACGTCTTTCCGAGATTGAAAAACTGATCGAGCGATTAGGCCTACATGAGACATGATTCATTTTATCTTTCAGCACCTTCTGATGTTCATTCATGTTTATTTGCTGCTGTAATTGAACTGAGGCACTACAGCAATGTCACAACACATTAAAAGAGCCACAAGTTAAATCTTTCAGGAGTTCAGTTCTCTTACAATAACCACATTCTTGTCACTCAAGTCTTATATGGAACTTAAAGGTTATTCATTTATTTATTTGGCAAATTTTTGCCAGTGCTCGATTCAGGACCATGGACAGCAACCTAGCAAAGCATGTGTGCCTTCATGCAGTCCTGGGGCCTCATTAGGTCAAAACTAGAGTTGTCCAAAGCCAAAAAAAGCACCACATCAAGAACTCTCTCAATTTAGGTAGTGCCTATATGCACAGACAAAAACATGACATTTCTTCACTTACCACGAGACGAGCATCCAGTGGATGCTTCTGACATTCACTAAAGGAATTATTCCATCGAAAGCTTTCAAAATTAACCTGTATAAATGTTACATACAAGCATGATTTAATTAACATTAAGCTTTGTAGCTGTGCATAAAAAGTCATTGAAAAGTACATTGTAATTATTAAATAGACGTGCATGTTTCCGTACAATATTCTTCAAACATTGCCAGGCGACCTGGTCTCTTTGTCTCCAAGGCTTGACATGTTTGTTTAGGACAGCACGAATATAATTGTTCTTAACCTAAAGAATATGAATAACACAATTAGAGTATGCATAAATAAGCTAGTCAGTAGCTAAATACTTATTACTGAAAGCCATGTCAGCAACAAGGCTCTACACGTGGCTTACATTGATGTAGGATTTGTTAAAAGACAATGTAAATTAAAGCATGATTGATTACTAGTTATTTTACTCTCAACTTTATCTACTGTATGTATTGATTGTAAGATTAAAGTTGTGAAAACCTGTACTCCACCAGTTAAAATCTCATGGGATGATAAAGTAGGTCTGCGTGCCTCAAAACAGTATTGAATCTGTAAGGCACAGCTTTTATCTGTGCAACATCCTTCTTAGCCTCTCAACAATGCCATAAGGTTGCGACCTGTAGATATACTGTAGGCTATGACATTTAGAAGAAAACCATAATTGTTTTTTATCACAATGAAAACAAAGCCCAAGGTACACAACAATAATCTCTTAAGGGGCTGTATTTTTATTTTAAGCCAAAAAAAAATCATCGTACTGTAGGTTTTTAAAAACACAGTACAGACATTTGAAGGAGCTACATTCCTCCCAGCCTTTATTTTGTTTTCTTGAAGAAAAAAAAACAGCTAAATTAGGCACAGTGAAAACTGTAATAAATAACAATCTGCAGTTTACTTGAAATATCTCCTGCGGCGTCTGGGTCACTGCACTTAGTGGGAAGATAGCCATGTAATTTTACAAAAGGATTGTGATGATAATGTGGTTCATGTTTCCCCTTTTTTTAAGTGTTCAGTGCTCCCTTGGAGATACTTCGGAAGAGTTGAGAGTAAGGATAACCACCAGTAATTTCAATTACTTGATAGGACTAGGTTTTACAATCCCTAACAATTCAGCACAGCACAATACTGGACGCACCTTCACCTTCCAGCCACTGGATTTATGGCCAATTAAAATTTTTCACGAGTCCATGATTAGTTCCTTGTACAGCTTCAGTTTCATCACTTTGTAAACTCAACACTCCAGTCTGACGCAGAAAACTCATTCATCATCAAGTCAACATAAGACACATAGTATGACGTAAATAATAGTGATAATAATAATAACAACATGAACAATCCAATTTATAAAATACATATAAATAATAGAAATATTATTGTAATATATTTTTTATTTGGTTTAACTGATTGAGGGCAGGTGTGTTTCTGATAATGAGATCATAGGAACTGAAAATTAGGCGAAAAACAGTTTTGCTTCAAATAATCAGAGCATTTGTTTTTATTAAACATTGCTATGCCAAAACAAATTACAAAAGTATTTCATATCAACAAAATATGTGACCCTGGACAACACAAAACCAGTCATAATTTTTCAAAAATTAGATTTATGCATCATCTGAAAGCTGAATAAATAATCTCTCCATTGATGTGTGGTTTGTTAGGAGGACAATATTTGTCTGAGATACAACTATTTAAAAATCTGGAATAAATCTAAATATTGAGAAAATCAACTTTAAAGCTGTTCAAATGAAGTTCTTAGCAATGCATATTACTAATCAAAAATGAAGTTTTAATATATTTACAGTAGGAAATTTACTAAATATCTTCATGGAACATGATCTTTACTTAATATCCTAATGATTTTTGGCATAAAAGAAAAATCAATAATTGTGATGCATACAATGTATTGTTGGCTATTGCTACAAATATACCCCAGAGACTCAACACTGCTTTTGTGCTCCAGGGTCACATATATAAATGAAACTTGCAAAAAACATGTACAGCAACAAACCAAACTAAAAGGTGTCAAACTGGAGTAACTCCACATTGCCATATTTATTTACTGTACTATTACTGAATATTCTGAACATAATAAAAAACTAGATTTCTGATACAAATCATTAGTGTGAAAAGTTGAGACCAATAAACCTGAGCAGATTTGTGTCTGCAGCATGACTGGATGTGTGTGTGATTTCCTTCAGCATACGACAGTGTGTGTAATATCTGTGGGTTTGGTGTGTGAGGAAGACCACGAGCGTGTGTTTAGGTGGATTTCTTGATGAAGCGCAGCTTGAGGTAAGCGATGATGAGGAAGATGAGGGTCATGATTCCCAGAGCCAAATGATTGTGCCACAAACCCCAGGTTGAGTAATCGATGCCCTGCTCGATCAGAAAGTCCTCGCCTGTTGAACAGCTGCAATGAGAAACATCAGAAGTACTTCAGCATCATTGCATGTTGGTTTTCTACACTAGCTACGTTCAAGTGAGTGATGCATGAAAATGCAATGGAGCAGCTGTAGCTTAAATTGATGGAAGGATCCTATTGATAGATTTCACATGACATCACGCTCTTACAGGAACACCCACAAGGCTTTCCTCCAATGAATGCCAGTTATTTTGATAAAGTTTGCATTAAGTCATAATGTAGTAAGACAGTGATGTTTAAAGCCCAAATTCAGTACAAACCTTACTGATGATGCAGACTTTGTACAGGCAAGCAGATGAACCCAGAATATTAACACGAAGCGCAAAGCTTAATATTAAATATTTTCCCATAGAAAATCATTATAAAGAAAGCGCTTAATCATATTCCGAGCTCATTTGCTTGCCTGCATAAAGCATGCATCATCAATAAAATGTGTACTGAATTTGATCTTTTAATATCGCTGTTTTAAAGACACTTTAAGTGTTTCGCATTAAACGTTTTAGAATGTCCCGCTGTTTTTAGTGATTGAAATATTGCGGCGGGTGCTTTATATGGATTGCTAATGGCCAAAACCTGCATTTTGTTCACATATGTGACCCTGGACCACATGCTGATATTACCATTAACTAAGAATAATAAATGCTTCGGAAGTCTTTTTCATTGTTATTTTAACTAATGTTGACAAATGGAATCTTATTGTAAAGTGTAACATTTCACGTAACGTGTTTTTGATGATTTCACTTTCAGTTGATTGTTAATTAGTCGCATGCAGATAGATACTCACACTTGTGTTTCTACACCGCTCGTGTTCCTCGTGTCACAGAAGGTGAGACCCGTGAACTCATTGATTTCCAAAGCTTCAAGAACATTCATCATCATCATCATCATCATCATCATCAGCCACAAATAAACATTGTTTTCTGTTCTGCATTTAACAACACAGACAGTATGTCTCATTTTAAGTCATCTCACTTCAGGAGAAGAACATGCAGCAGAAGAAATTAAAAGACTCACAGCGAGACCATAACGAGGAATACTGAGATACTTCAACCAGTTTAACCAGTCGACAACACTGGGGAGATTCACCAGCAGCCCTGAGAAGATCTGAACGCATGGAGAATTAGGAATAAATATTACAGAAAACACTAGACAGCAATGTTTTTATGTCACCGTGACATGCATTTTACAAACTGGATCAGCTCAAACCTTTAATCAGATACGGTACATGATAGCAACTATCCTTTACTGTTATACTTAATAATTTACATGCATTTCTATACAAGTACACATATACAGAAATTTACATATATAAAATGCATGCAGCAATTAAGGGGCAAAGCACAACAGAGGCAGGAGCAAGCATGGCAGGGTGGATCAGACCAAACACAAAGACATTTTAAGATGATTTTACTCAAACTGGCTGAAAAATCACAAATTCAGTCATTAGTAATATGATTTAATGATTTCTCACTTTTCAGCAACAGGTTGCACTGTTTATAAAACGGAGAGTTATAGTCCTTGATTCTGATTGGCTGAGCCACGTTTGAAGCTGTTGTAAATTACTCTACAAACATACACCTTTTGTTTGTTTACGTTTGCGTGTTGCTTGGCAACCACTTTGTAGCAAACACAACTGATTCTGAGGAACTACTTTGTTTGGTGGAAGAATACTGTTTTTATTAATATCATTACACTTTATTTGCTCTGTTTTATTTTGTGAAACCTTACTACGTATATGGAATAACCGTTTTATAAAAGCAATAAGCCCCGTGAAGCCGTGGGTTACAGTGAATTTATAACAGCTAAGAGGGTTCCGCTTCACGTCGTACCGAATAACGCCCCTCAGCTGTTATAAATTCACTGTAAACCACAGCTTCTTGGGGCTTATTGCTTTATACTACGTTGATGTGTTGTGGTCAGTGTGATGTGACTATGACACACATTAAAGTTTGGAGTCAGTAGGTCAAAGCTTTGCAGAGATACAGCCTCGGATGCAGTTTGGCATCATGACATAAAATTTTTTGATGCGGTAAATGAAAACCTTTTCATCTATCAAATTGAACTTATGTTTTTTATTTATTTCAGTATAATTTCTGCCCACAAGTTGGCCCTGCCACAAAACTTTTTGAGTGCCTTCAGGGCATGGTGCTGGAGACACATACCAAGTTTCGAAACGATACACCAATGCATTCATAAAATATAGCAAATTTTGTCAAATTTTAAAAAGGCCAACACAGAAAATTGGTACCATTTGACTCTATATGCAGTAAAGACACCAGTCTTGTGAGGTTTGGCCAAATAGTTCAGAAGTTATGAGCAAAAATAATATTTTTTCATGTCTCCTGACCACTAGGTGGTGCTGTGCCGAAACTGTGTCACGGTTAATATAACACTCACCAAGTTTGGATTGAATACACTAATGTACACGATGCGGAGATAGCCTCACCTCCACTTTGGCAAACTCTTCAACAAATTTGTTCGTGCATTATTTGGAAATGGTTTGACTGATCAACTTGAGTCCATGTTTTTTACTTGACATGATCTGAAGATGATATGGTAACATTTTTGGTCTTGGACACTTGGTTCTCAAGTTCAGAGGCCAAGGGGGCCACATTTAAACCACATAAAATGATAAGAGGCAACAAATTACAAATCGCATCATAAGACTTTATTTAAGACAATATCTGAGTTAGGGTTATTTTTATATTGAATTTAATATATTTTTATTATATAAATTATATATTATAAATTACATAATTATTATAATAATATTCTATATATTTTATAAATTATATATATAATTTTTAGAACTTTCAAATGATTAATCACGATTAATCGCATCTAAAAAAAAACATTTTTTTAAAATAATATATAATTTAAATTAAAATAAAAATTAAATATATAAAAAAAAAAAAACAAACAAAAATAAATTTTAAAAATACTTGTGTGTATATATATATATATATATATATATACATATATATATATAGATATATTAGGGGGGTATATACACACAGTACAGGTCAAAAGTTTTGGAAACATTACTATTTTTAATGTTTTTGAAAAAGAAGTCTCTTCTGCTCATCAAGCCTGCATTTATTTGATCAAAAATACAGAAAAAACAGTAATATTGTGAAATATTATTACAACTTAAAATAATAGTTTTCTATTTGAATATACTTTAAAAAAATAATTTATTCCTGTGATGCAAAGCTGAATTTTCAGCATCATTACTCCAGCCTTCAGTGTCACATGTAACATCCAGTCTATCACATGATCATTTAGAAATCATTCTAATATTCTGATATTTAGTGTTGGAAACAGTTCTGCTGTCTAATATATTTGATGAATAAAAAGGTTAAAAAGAACTGCATTTATTCAAAATAAAACAATTTTTCTAATAATATATATTCTAATAATATATTTTCTTTACTATCACTGTTTATCAATTAAACACATCCTTGCTGAATAAAAAGTATTGATTTTATTTAAAAAAAGAAAGAAAAAAAAATACTGACCCCAAATTACTGACCAGTAGTGTATATTGTTATTACAAAAATATTTATATTTTAAAAAACATAGCTTTTCATTTTTTCATTTTCTTCAAAGTATCCTAAAAAAGTATCACATGTTCTGAAAAAAAATATTAAGCAGCAGAACTGTTTCCAACTTTGATAATGAATCGTCATATTAGAATGATTTTCTAAAGGATCATGTGATAATGATCCTAAAAATTCAGCTTTGCATCACAGAAATAAATGATCATTTAAAGTATAGTAAATTTAAAAACAATTATCTTAAATTGTAATAATATTTCACAATATTACTGTTTTTTTTTGGTTCTTATTTTTGATCAAATAAATGCAGGCTTGATGAGCAGAAGAAACTTCTTTCAAAAACATTAAAAATAGTAATGTTTCCAAACTTTTGACCTGTACTATACAAACACAAAAAATAAAATTTCTAAAATATATAAAAATAATAATTTTACATCAAAAATAATTTTTACATGTATGTTTGTGTATTTATATATACATAATAAATATACACAGTATACATATACTATGTACTTTTGTTTTAGATGCGATTAATCGCGATTAATCATTTGACAGCACTATTAATTTTAGATTATTTACATATATAATTTATGAAAAACTAGAATATAAAAATATATTTTCTTCATTTATAGAGTCATTATTCAGTATTACGTTTTTTTAAAATATTATCATGTTTTTTTGTTATTATTTTCTTGTTTTAATAATTACATATAACTTTAAATTAACTCACTAATATCCTTTCCACACTTTCCATTCCCTCACCCTTCGGTTTTCTCTATTCTACACTAGTGAGGTGAGGGAGAGATTAAATCTAAATAAATAATAAATAAATAATGATGGTCTTTGCAATTATTGCAAATACTTATAAATGTGTGTGTGTTTGTGTGTGTGTGAGAGAGAGAGTGTGTTTGTGTGAGTGTTTTGGTGTGTGTGTGTGTGTGTGTGTGTGTGTGTGTGTGTGTGTGTGTGTGTGTGTGTGTGTGTGTGTGTGTGTGTGTGTGTGTGTGTGTGTGTGTGTTTGTGTGTGTGTGAGAGAGAGAGTCTCTGTGTGTGTGAGAGAGTCTGTGTGTGTGTGTTAGAGAGAGAGAGAGAGAGAGAGTGTGTGTGTGTGTGTGTGTGTGTGTCGTGTGTCTGTGTGTCTGTGTGTGTGTGTGTGTGTGTGTGTCTGTGGCTGTGTGTGTGTGTGTGATGTGTTTGTGTGTGTGTGTGTCTTTGTGTCTGTGTGTGTGTGTGTGTGTGTGTGTGTGTGTGTGTGTGTGTGGTGTGTCAGTGTCTGTGTCTGTGTGTGTGTGTGTGTGTGGGTGTGTGTGGTGTGTTGTTTGTGTGTGTGTGTGTGTGAGAGAGAGTGTTTGTGTGTGTGTGTGTGTGTGTTTGTGTGTGTGTGTGTGTGTGTGTGTGTGTGTGTATGTGACATAGTGTTTGTGTGTGTGTGTGTGTGTGTGTGGTTGAGAGAGAGTGTTTGTGCGTGTGTGTGTGTGTGCGAGTGTGTGTCTGGTCTGTGTGTGTGTGTGTGTGTGCGAGTGTGTCTGTGTGTGTGTGTCTGTGTCTGTGTGTGTGTGTTGTGTGTGTGTGTGTGTGTATGTGTGTGTGTGTGTGTGTGTGTGTGTGTGTGAGAGAGAGTGTTTTAGTGTGTGTGTGTGTGTGTGTGTGTATGTGTGTGTGTGTGTGTATGTGTGTGGGTGTGTGTGTGTGGGTGTGTGTGTGTATGTGTGTGTGTGTGTGTCTGTGTGTGTGTGTGTGTGTGTGTGTCTGTTGTGTCTGTGTCTGTGTGTGTGTCTGTGTGTGTGTGTCAGTGTGTGTGTGTGTCTGTGTGTCTGTGTCTGTGTGTGTGTGTGTGTGTGTGTGTGTGTGAGTGTGTGATTACCATCATAAAGACAAAGCTGATTGTCATGAAGATGTTATGTGTGTGTGTGTGTGTGTATATCTTTACCATCATAAAGACAAAGCTGATGGTCATGAAGATGTTAGCGATGGCCACCACCGTCTGATCAGCAGAGATGGCCAGAGTCATGGAGGTGGCTGTGTACGACACCAGAATGATGGAGAACAGGAAGATGAAGAACGCCTCGGCAGACGCCTTCAGTCCTGCACAGCAAACACAAACACATCAAAGCACACGTCTGACATCAGAGGGACATGAATGATGCGATGACGGCGTGAGGCTCACCGATCATCCAGTACGCCACGCAGCTGAAGATGATGGCCGGGATGGTGCGCAGAGTCAGGATGTCAGACAGGATCTTAGACAGGAAGTACACTGATACTCTGTAGTATCCACTGATGTACTCGTGCCTGAGGACACGCCCACCACCACGACATCATCAATCAATCAATCAAATATTCAAATTACAATCAATCACCAAGAATGGCACAAAAATGATAAGGCTTACTGCTTTTATAAAACGGTTATTCCATATACATAGTACGGTTTCACAAAATAAAACAGAGCAAATAAAATGTAATGATAATAAAAACAGTATTCTTCCGCCAAACAATGTAGTTCCTTAGAATCAGTTGTGGTTGCTACAAAGTGGTTGCCGAGCAACACTCAGACATAAACAAAGGTGTATGTTTGTAGAGCAATTTACAACAGCTTCGAACGCGACTCAACCAATCAGAATCAAGGACCATAGCTATTAGTTTTATAAACTTTATTTTAAACTCAAGCTAATGCATAAGCATATTGTTTAACACGGCTCATCCTGTCAGGCCTTTTGACAGATGCATGTGCCGTTTAACGAGTGAGATATGTGTCCTCAGTGCATAATCTGTATTTTACGGTATTATCCTTTTCTGTAAATGTTACATATTCATTCATGTTTCTATTTTGCATGAAGGCTCGTCCTGAATTAAACTGTCCTTTGTCCATTTGTCTGTTTAAACTGTGCTTTATAACTCTTTTACACATAATGTATAGCATAGAGATATATTCAGTATGTTTTCCTAGCATTCAGTTGGCACGTTTGTTTGAAGGACAGCATTGGACAGGATGTGGAATAGTGCTTTGTCAACAAAACAAAGAGGCCTTTTATCCGATTAATTGAAAGAAAAAAAATAATCTGCTGCTTAAAAATCATCACAAATGACTCTAGTGATCTTTAGCCATTTTTGACTTCCTTTGAATGGTACAAAAGGTTTTGGCAATTGCTATGTGGAAAAAAAAAATCCAAAACAAATTCAGGATTCGAAAAGGTTAAATGGACTTGAAAATAATAGTCACACTTGTACAGTTCACAGTCAAAAATTACCACATTACAGGGGACGAATGGGAAGTGAATTCCATCTAGTGGAAACGTTCGGTACTGCGCCCAAACAAATTTTAATACTGTATATACTTTTATAACAACAACACATACATATGCATCAATTACTACTACTATCATTCATATATATAAAAAAACTTTAAAAAAAAAAAACATATAAAAAAAATGTTTTTTTGTTTTACTGTACTTTTAAAACAATACACAAAATCCTATAAAAAATTTTTTAAACAAAACAACACAAAACAAAAAACTTTAAATAATAAGATTAAATTGATTAAATTATAAAATTAATTTAATTACATACCATCACCATATCAATTAAACACCAGACCAAAAAATATATACAAACAAAGTATTTGACAAATGTTATTTTAAATAAATAATAATAATAATAGATGAAATAAATAAACGTATTAAAACTAGAAATACTCCCAATATCAACAAAATACTCTACATTTATTTACTTGCATAAGTTATTTCACCTCCTACTGAATGTTTGGATAAACTAATTTTTCATTTTCATTTTTTTTTTTTTTTTTTTTTTTTTTTTTTGTTGTCTTGTCTAAGGAAGAACTGGTTCTTCATTTTGCCAACTCTAGTGTTGTGTGTTTTACTCACACAAGATCTGCGATGAAGAGTTCAGCTGAAAGAAACCAACCTAAAAAACTGATCTAAAGCACTGATTGACGGTGATGAAGAAGAGCACGCCTATCCTGAAACACACACACTACTGTTAGAGGACAACTAAAGGGAGTGATAAAAGATCGCTTTTGATCATCAGATCTGAACACTGAATCACTTCTAATTCAAGAAGATATGATTCATCTCACAGAAATACTGAAATACTTACAGAACTGGATAAATGCATTTTCATACCTGTTTTGAATGCCGCTTGAATTATCCTTCACTCCAAAAAATATGACTCCAACAATCAGAGCCAGGAAAATCATCACCCCGATCTGGAGAAACAATCTCAGATTAATATAGAAATACTAACATCAACCCAAATCAAATCAAATCTTTATTTTCTTTTAACAGTTATTTAGATATAAATCTATATTTTCTTTACAAATATATTTTGTTTAATGACAAAAAAAAAATATACCTGAAATATTTTCAGTGTTGCTTAAGTTTATATCAACAGCATATTAATTTCAAATATATTGTGAATATTCATTTAATCAAACTGAATTCATATAAATCTATGAGCATAGTTGACGAAAATCAAATAATTAATAAAATCAGACAAAAATCATTTTGAACTGAAAATAATCAAAATAAAGCATCTATTAAAAAAGATGAAATATTTTATGTTTTCCTGCATGAGTTATTATGTTTCATTAAAACAATAAAAAAAAAAAAAAAAAAAAAAAAAAAAAATAACTGTTACTTAAGATGAAATACATAAAATATAAAATTACTTTACTTAAAATAAAATAAAAGCCAAGGAAACATCTAATTCATTTAGTTTAACTTGATGTATAAAAACAAATATAAACTAACTAAAAAAAAAAAAAAAAACAAAAAAACTAAATAAATATAAAAAACAAAACAAAAAAAATAGACATTTAAATAACAAAACAAAAATAAAATACATGACCAAAACAACAAAATTACTGAACCTTTAACTCCAATTAATATAAAGACAGAAAGCAAAAATCTAAATAAATCATTTTGAAATTAAAACAATAAAAATAAAACAATAAACACTAAAAAAGATTCAATTATTTGTTTACCTGCAAGTCATGATAGCATTAACCACATTTATATTTCACTTAATTACATGAATTATATTTCACTAAAACCAAATAAAAATATAAAAGAAAAAAAAAAACACCAAAAACAAAAAATAAAATTTAAAAATTAAAAAATTATACTTATTTTATTTCAGCTTCCAAGTTTTAATTTACTAAACTAAAAATAAAAATAGAAATTAATAAAAATATATATAGACATCTAAAATTACAAAAAATATAAAACTAATTTAAAATAATAATAAAACTATACTATTATTTTAAATATACTAAAATAACATTATGTGTTGTTAAATTACTGAAATATTGTCTTAAAATCTCAGAGGGACAGTTAAATATCTCAGCTCAAAGGCACTGACCTGAGCGAATGAGGTCTGTGGGTTCAGCATGAGGTTCCTGAAGGTTCTCTTGAGAACCCAGTTGAACTGATGGAAGAAGGACGTGCTGTAGGAGGTGCAGCTCCTTCTTTTGGGTCGAGTGCTGTAGTCCTGTCCCTGAACGATTCTCTCCATCTCTCTTTAGCTCTATCTGTACCTGTAGCATTCCTCGCACCAAACCACCAAATGGTCCTCGATGCCCTTCAAAGATGAACTCAGCTCCTTCTGGTCCGGGTCTGACACACAAACACATTTATTTAAACAAAAAACGTCTCGGGTTACATCCAAAACCCTTGTTTCCTGAATAGGGAATGAGATGCTGCATAGTGATGGTGCATTGGGAATGCCCCTTGGGCTGCCAAAATCAAAAACTATAAAAAAACACCAAAATATATTCCCATATCACAGGTGCTACACCACACTCACCGAATAATAGTGAGCGTGCCATCAACTCCTCAGATTCTCTACCGAAGAAGCCTCTTCGGCAACACAAGGAGCTTGGTAGCAAACACAGCGTCTCGTTCCTTATTCAGGGAACATGGGTTATGCGTGTAACCAGAGACGTTTCCTTTCATAGGTCACTCAATGCTGCGCAGCAGTGATGCAATGGCAACGATATACCACACACACCAAGCTAAGCGCTGCTGTGTCTGGCCCGAAGAGTGGGAACCAGACTAAACTCAGTCGGTTGGTTCATGCACAAAGGAATGTGCAACCAGGAGCCGTGTCCAAATCCAAATGCCACCCTGCCACAACACAAATATCCTCTAAAGGGACCTCTTTAAAAAGAGCCTGGGAGGACGTGACACTCCTATTAGAGTGAGCTCTAAGGACTAGAGGTGAAGGGAGTCTATGCACCTCATAAGCTAGCATCTTTCACCCAATGAGAAATCCTGTGCTTGGAGGCGGCAAGCCCTCTGCGGCCGGCACCAAAGCACACTAGCATTGGGATGACTTGATCCAGGGCTATAAAGATGCCGCACAACTCTAGGCAGTGTATGTGCCATGAGAGAAACTCGCCTGTTCAGGTGCCATGAGCAGGTCTGCCCTCGAAGGCCACTCCCCAACTGGTCAGGGAGGTGTCTGTCATGATAATTGGACAATGGGAGACAGCGCCTATCCTGACACCTTGCAACAGAAAACGGAGGATCTCTCCACTTCCCGAGAGCATGGAAGCAACTGTGCAAAATTCTCAGCAAGCAGAGAGCCGGACAGGACCAGCAAATTCCTCTGAGGTTCATCCACCACAGAAAGGTCTCATCCACCAAAGAGAGGCTGCCACCATGAGACCCAGATATCTGCGACAAATGCCCACCGTGACATGATGGCCACGCTTTGGAAACCCAAGCAGGTGCCAAACAGGCCTGCATCGAGGGTGAATCGAATTTGGTTCTCTGAGAAGGATTTAAAATGCTCTTTTACTGAGCGTTCAGCTTGAGGCCAAGAGACTGGAGGTGGTGGAGAAGAACTTCCCTGTCACGACACACCAGCTCCCTTGTTTGAGACAATCGTCCAGGTGATTAAGCACACGGATGCCCTGGAGCCTCAAAGGGGCCAGAACCGCATCCATACACTTGGTGAACATCCTCGGAGCCAGAGCCAGACAGAATGGCAGAACCCTATACTGGTACGCCTTTCCCCCAAAGGCAAAAATCTGTACACAAAAAAAATCAAATGGCGACAAAAAACCTTGAGACAAACTTTAAATCACACAACAAAGATCATTGAAAAAAAATATCTCCAAACATCTTTAAATCTCTTTAAAAAATATCATTCAAAAAACGTTACCTCAAAACAAGAAAATAATTAACAAAGCACAAAATTCTTAACAAAACAAAAAAATACAACAACACAAAACAAAAATCAAAATTAAAAATAAAAATATAAAAATTAAAATAAAAATTTTAATATAATTCAAATAAATAAATCCGATAAAAGTATATAAAAAATCAAATAACTGCACTGTAAAAATGTCCATGATTTTCTGAATTTACATGAGTTTTCAAGTTTTAAAATGTCATGTTTATGAATGATATTTATTCCGATCATCATAACTGTGGGAACACTGTAGTTATGCCCATGATATAATTGATCACTATTTAAAATGTACGGATATAAAGCCACCAATATCATAAAAATAATTATAGTTTAGTAAAACTTTTTAGATCTGATTAGAGTGAACAGGATTTAATTATGTTGTGTGGAAAGCTTTTTAGTCAACGCCAGTTGTTTTAAATATGCTATAGAAATAAATCTTTACTTATGGTATTTATCTTATATGTATAATAAAAATCAAATACGTTTTAAAATAAACCTTACACGTCATTCAGACAGTCTCTTCTTGTCTAAATGGCATTTCCTGAGTAAAATAAGCTGCAAAGTGGCTTTTATACTGCGAGAAAACAATCATACAGAAGGGAAGCTGTGGTACCCTCATCGTCGTTTAACTTGTTGAGAGCGACGGCGGTGGAGTCTCCATTGATGACATCCAGAAAGAAATCAGCAGGGTTGTTATGAGGCTCACAGGTGTATCCTGACACACACACACACACACACACACACATGCATCAGTATCAGGATGTGAGGGTCTGTTCTTGTGTGTGTGTGTATGTGTGTGTTTTCATACCGATCTGCATGAAGTAGTTCAGGGCATCTTGAGCCGGGCCGTGATACACCAGTCTTCCTCCCACCAGCAGCGTGAGGCTGTCGAACAGCCGGTAGATGGAGTACCGCGGCTGATGGATGGACAGGATGATGGTGCGACCGCTGCTCGCCATTCTGAACAAACCACAGGTTAAACACACTGGACAGTCCAAACACAGAACGCCACGGTGCTGTAGGTAAATCTCACAACAATGTCAGTCATATTTCATTCCACAAGAGCAAAATAATTTTTAAATGTAAATTAATTTAATTTTAAAATGAAATTAATTTAATTTTAAAATCAAATTATTAATTTAGAAATAAAAAATTATATGGAGATATTAGTTAATTATTAAATATATATATAAAAAATAAATAAAACATTGTGATATCTTCATTATTTAAAAAAAATATTCTACAAACACACACACATTACATATGAATTATAAGCTATTATTAAATGTATAAATAAAATGCATAGGAAATGTAAATAAAAATAATAAAAAAATTTAGGATTTGCCCCCGTACTTCATTATTTAACAAAATAATATATTATTATATATTATGAAATATACTTTAATATTATTAATAACACATATTCTGACTTATATTATATAATACTGTATAATTAAATGTTACTGAAAAATTATAATTTAGAATACAATATAACTTAAGGCTGTGCATATTTGTATAATGTACCGTATATTTAACGGTTTTTAAATGATCGTAAGTTTACAATAAGACAGAATTTTCTTCATTGTGATATTTTCATTAAATCATTTAACTTTAAATCATTAACGTTAACATGCATCATTTAACGACTGAGATTGTAAAACAACCAAAACTATCATGTGTGTATAAATTATTTTACATAATATTAATTAAAAAAATAACATACTCCTAAATATTCACATTTAACAACTCACACGTTATTTAGGGTTTTTATTTAATTCTTATTTATTCTGAGTAATATTTATTACTATACAATATTAATTTTGCTAAATTGGAGTGCGTACAATCTGCCCATGTGAAATATCAAACTGTTCTTATTGGGTCTTAATGAAGATATTAGTACAGTAATAAGTATATGCAATAACCTAGTGCTTTCTAACATTATGGACTGAACTATTTTAAAACTATTACACACCTTTAAGTAGGACTGGACGATAAAATTTTAATTATCATGATCTAATTTTCCTCGATAAAATGGTAATGTTCAATAAATATTCAATATTATATTTATGCACCAAGAGCAGAAAGAAACACTTTAAATCTACAAATCACCATCTTGTGGCAGAAATGTGGGATATTCATATAAAATGTTCCTATATTATTAAGACATGTATTAAATGTATTAAAGGAGTAATATAATCACAGTATTTTTGTGGTTAAGCTATAGCGTTTGTCCATTTATGCTAAATAGACTATTGTTTTTCACACAATATAGTTAGATTTTTACCGAGGTGCTTTATGTGTGGTTTTAAGTGTATTTATTATGATCTAAATGTATGCTACTATGGAAGAACAATGGTTAATGTTCATAAAACTTAAACAGTCAAACTAATAACATTTCAACATGTAAAACGAGGTTGTTTCAATTTTTACAGATGTTACTGTTTTTGATAATGAACATAAATGTACATCTGAATCCATGTGGCTCAGACTGGTTTCGTGGGGCGTCCTGTGTACAAACGCACCTCTTGAGCAGCATGAGGACAGAGTTAGCCGTACTGGCGTCCAGGCCGGTGGTGGGTTCGTCCAGGAAAAGCACCGGCGGATCAATGATCAGCTCCATGCCGATGTTCGTCCTCTTCCTCTCTCCGCCAGAAATGCCACGAATCAGCTGCGTGCCCACCTGTAAAACCAGCCAATCAGAGCAGCCCTGAATTCAAGCCCCGCCCTCTGAACCCAATAATAAATCAAAATTCTGACTTTGTCAAATTCACCATGATTCCCATCAGCAGATCACACAGATTTTTGTGTTGATTAGTCATTGTTTTCTGAATATACAGTATACACAAACACACAAAACATTATTAATAAACAGCACATTTATACACAAATATTATTCTTTTAATATCATTAATATACTGTTATAGTTTTGTTGGTATTTTTGTTAATGTTTTCAATCATTTTAATTTTCTATTTTGTTTTCATTTTAATTTTATTTAAAGTTTTTGTAATCTTGCGCTTTTGTGATATGCTTTTTATGTCTATTTACTTTTTATTAATTTTAATTTATTACTTTTAGTTTTCATTTATTACTTTTAATTTTAGTTATTTTATTACTTAAAGTTAAACTAAACAAAAATGTGAAATGTTATGTGTGTGTGTGTGTGTGTGTGTGTGTGTGCGCAGAGTGTGTGTGGAAGTGGTGTGGTGTGTGTGTGTGTGTGTGTTCACTGTGATTTTATTTGTGTTATCATTAATATAATATTATAGTTTATGTGTTAATATTTGAATTTAGTTTTAGGTGTAACTTTTTATATTTTTATTTATATGTCCAGAATTTATTGTTGCTTTTTGAAAATATGCTTTTTTTGTCATTTTTATTTATTCGTTTTAGTTTTTTAGTTATTTTAGTACTTCAAGATAAACTTTTAATCAAATATTAATTATACTACTTTCAATATATTAACCAAATTTAAATTAGTACTACAAAACAAACCTTGGCAACTAGTTAACATAAAATAAGTTTACGTTTATTTTTATTTAATTTAATCGTGTCATTTAAAAAGTGATTATGTAAAGATTTTTATTTATTAATTGTAATCGAACATTTCATTTATTTAACCTTGAATTTTTACTAGACAGTAATTTTTATTTAAGATGCATTTTTAAAAAAACAATTAAAAAAAAAAAAAAAAAAAAAACTTTTTTTTTTCCTAACTGTACTTTTGGCGAGAAAACACTTAAAGTGGAAGTGAAATCAGTCAAGTTTACATTAATTAGGAAAATGATTTAAACTTTAATTTAAAAATATATAAAAAAACACAATTAATGTAACCATTTTAAAGAAAAAGAATGTTTTGCTGCCAGTTTGCAATCATGTTTGTTTTATATATATATATATATATATATTAAAAAGGAAATCAGTTTACTAAATATGTAAACTTGACTAAATGCTTCACTTCCAATTTAAAAAGTAAAAGAGACTACAGTTTATTGATTCATAAGAATGCTAAGTTATATTTGTTTTATGGTATTATAATTATTGATGGTGTAATTATGCATCAACAGAAGTCTGTGCACATGTAGTCAGTCAGATGAAGGTGTGTTTGTTTCGTTACCCGTGAATCGGCCACTTTGCTCAACCCCAGCTCCTGAATAAGCTTCTCAACCTTCTCATCTTTTTCTCGCTGACGGATCGACGTCGGGAGCCTTAGAGCCGCTGAGAAACGCAGATTCTCGCGAACGGTCAGCGTCCCCATGACCACGTCATCCTGCAAAAAACACACAGCCTGATTTCTAGCATGTTTCATGTGTTTAAAACATAACGGAGCACTTTCTAAACAAACACGTTTAGTAAACGTCCTCTAGGAAGGAAGCAGAGCGTCTTGCCACATTCTGGTGTGATTTGAGAACAATCGCTGGAGGAATTCAGACTCCTGAAGAAAACACAAGTGATTCCTCGCATCATGTGTCGTTAAGGAGAATGTGTGCTACTGCACTACGTAAACAGAAGAAAGGAAATGTAGTAAATGAGTGTTTGTGTGGTTTATACCTGCACTACGTATCCAGACAGACATTTGAAGTTTGGAGGTTGTGGAGCTCCGTCGATAAGAACCTCTCCAGAGAGACCAGCAGGATCCTTACGAGCGGCCAGAACATCCAGAAACCTTCAGTCAAACACAAACATCATTATACAAAACATATTAACTAAAATAACATTTTAAATAGATTTAATTATATTTAGTATTGTTTAAAAAATGTACATTATTTTAATATAATTTAAATGTAATTGTATTGTATAAATGTATAATTTTATATTTAAAATGTATAAAAAAAATTATTAAAATAATATGTTTTTATATTTTTCACTTAATTTTACTTTATTATGTTATATTCTAAATATATTAAATAATATATAAATAAATACTTAAAATGAATTCAAATAGCCTCATTATGTATATTTCTGAAAGTAAAATCAATAAAGTACAATTAGAAAAGTACATGATTATTGTATTAACTGTACAGAATTTACAAATAAAAATTACAAAAATTGCAAAAAAAATATTTTCTCTAAGCAACATAATTTCTTAGTATTTTGATCTTGGAGCAAAATACAACTCAGAATGACGTCATGTCATTTGTAATTTTATTATTTTCATTTTATCTTTTATTTTATATATTTTTATTTTAACATATTAAGTAAATCTCTATCTGTATAGGTTTTGTCACCTTAACTGTTACTTGTTGAAAAAAATAGCTTGTTGCTGGAAAATCTGCTCTGTTTTTTAAAACAGCTGAACTACTTTTAGTTACTCCTTAAAGGTGCAGTGTGTAGATTTTTAGCGGCATCTAGCGGTCATGTTGCGATTTGCAATAAACGGATTAGCCCCTCCTCTTGAGAAGCTACGGTTGCCAGCCGCTCTCTCGTCATGCCAACACTGAAGTGACTTAAACTGTAATTCATCAACTGGCCGCTAGAGGCTAGCTGCAAAAGGAAGTCAATCCCATAGACTCCCCATGTTAAAATGCCCAACTTTACAGCACAAAAAAAAACATGTTTACAGCCTGGTTCTAAAAATTATTTTGGTCTATATAGTTAATTTTGCCCTTCATGACAACTGTGAGGGGGATTCTGTGGGAATTTTTTTATGTCCTAACTCACCTGTTTAAAAATTATATTAAGTCTCGAAATTCTGCATAATTAAGGGCGCGGCCATTTGAGTGACAGGTGGATTGCCGCTGCTGACACTGCTGTCAAGCTAGATGGGCATGGCTTTAGCAACCAGCTCATGTATCTTTGCCCATTTTCGTTTATCCAGGAGTGATGCGTGGTGACACGATACCAAAACGGCCGGCTCACCGGCTGCCTCCCTGCCATCCTTAAAAAACAAACTTTGGAAACCTACAGGGGACGTCACAGACACTACGTCCATGTTTTTATACTGTCTATGTTGCCAACAACACAACTAAAGATATAACATTTCTTTAGAAAGATAAATTAAGAAAATACACTTAATCAATTATATTTTTCTAAACAAATATATAAATTAAGAAAATATAAACGATAATTAATCATCTCCTAAACTAAAAAAAACGATAGACACTGTCGCAATATTATGGGTGGTTATCTTGTGAAAATACTTGTATTTGACAGCAGTCAGCTCTTGTGGGCTAAATAATACGATTAGGTCCTTAATTTGTGTTTCAAGTTCATTATTTCTGTAACTCTTCTTAACTTCTAAACGAATGACCTCTGCTTTAAAGCAGACAGATGGGGACGGGACAGGACAGATGAACAGAAAAGAGATGGATGTGACACAAGAGGTGAGACAAGACAGAAAAACAGACAGAGAGAGAGAGACAGAGACAGACAGATGGACAGACAGAGGACAGACAGAGATAGATAGACAGCCAGAGACAGACGACAGACAGACAGAGATAAACATACAGACACAGAAAGACAGCCAGACAGAGACAGATGGATGGACAGAAACAGACAGAGGACAGACAGAGATAGACACAGACAGATGGACAGACAGTGAAAGACATACAGACAGAGACAGACAGACCGACAGAAACAAACAGAGGACAGACAGAGATAGACATACAGACAGACAGACAGATGACAGACAGAGATGAAAACACAGAGAATGAACATCCAGACAGACAGAGACAGGCTGTAGATGGACAAAATAAAAGAAAAAAACACATACAGAAAAGAGAAAAAACAGAGATAGACATACAGACAGAGACAGACGATAGAGAGACAGAAATAAACATACAGACAGACAGAGACGGATGGACAGACAGACAGAAAGACAGACAGACACACATATACAGACAGACAGACAGACAGACAGAGAAAGACATACAGACAGAGATAAACATACAGACAGACAGAGACGGACGGACGGACAGACAGACAGAAAGACAGACAGACATACAGACAGGGATAGACATACAGACAGAGACAGACAGACAGACAGACAGACAGACAGACAGACAGACAGAGACAGACGGACAGAAAGACAGATAAACATAGACAGACAGACAAAGAGTCAGACATATGGATGGACGGACGGTTGGACAGAGACAGACAAAGAGTCAGACATATGGATGGACGGATGGATGGACGGACGGACGGACAGACAGACGGACAGATAGACAGACAGAGACATACAGACAGAGATGGACGGATGGACTGAGACTAAAAGAGAGACAGACAGATGGATGGACATACAGACAGAGACATATGGGTGGACAGAGAAAGACAGAGAGAGACAGACGGACAGAGATAGAAAGAGAGACAGACAGAGATACACATACAGACAGACAGACGGACAGAAAGACACACAAAGACAGACAGACAGAGACAGACATACAGACAGAGATAGACAGACAGACAGACAGAGACAAACAGACAGATGGACGGACGGTTGGACAGAGACAGACAAAGAGTCAGACAGACGGATGGACAGACAGACGGACAGACGGACCGACAGACAGCTGGACAGATAGACAGACAGACATACAGACAGAGATGGACGGATGGACTGAGACAAAAAGAGAGACAGACAGACGGATGGACATACAGACAGAGACATATGGGTGGACAGAGAAAGACAGAGAAACAGACGGACGGACAGAGATAGACATACAGACAGATGGATGGACAGAGACAGAAAGAGAGACAGACAGAGATAGACATACAGACAGATGGACAGATGGACAGAAAGAGAGACAGACAGAGATAGACATACAGACAGATGGACGGATGGACAGAAAGAGAGACGGACAGAGATAGACATACAGACAGATGGATGGACAGAGACAGAAAGAGAGACAGACAGAGATAGACATACAGACAGACAGACAGAGAAAGAAAAATAAAAAAAGACACAAAAAAAAAAAAAAAAAAAAAAAAAAAAGACAGAAAGAAAAAAGAAAAAGAGACAGACAGACATATGGACAGAAACATACAAAAAATAAAACACAAAGAATCAAACAAAACAGAACGGACAAAACAGACGGACAGACGGACCGACAGACAGCTGGACAGATAGACAGACAGAGAAAAAAAAACAGAGATGGACGGATGGACTGAGACAAAAAGAGAGACAGACAGACGGATGGACATACAGACAGAGACATATGGGTGGACAGAGAAAGACAGAGAAAGACGGACGGACAGAGATAGACATACAGACAGATGGATAGAAAAAAGAAACAGAAACAGAGAAAAAAAAAACATACAGAAAGAGACAGACGAATGGACAGAGACAGACAGAGACAGACGGACGGACAGACAAACAGACAGAGACAGATGGACAGACACAGACAGACAGACAGACAGAGAACGATAGATAGACAGACAGACAGAGACAGACGGACGGACAGACAGAGATAGACATACAGAGACAGACAGACAGACAGACAGAGAACGATAGATAGACATACAGAGACAGACAGACAGACAGACGGACAAACAGACAGACAGACAGAGACAGATGGACAGACACAGACAGACAGACAGAGAACGATAGATAGACAGACAGACAGAGACAGATGGACAAACAGATAGCTCTTACGATGATTTCCCGCTCCCGGTGGCTCCTAAACACCACTCTTTCATCATAATAATCAAAACAAATACAACAACATAAAACAAAAAAATAAAGACAGAATTACTTCATAATTATTATCACCACTTTTTCTTCATCATCATATAATCACATAAAGCAAGATAAAACCAAACACACATGGGATGTTGATTGGATGAGCCTCATTTGAAGGAGTAGTGAAATGCAGTTTCTCTTTGGAAGATAATTATATTAAAAGACTGTTGTTTGCTCAACTACAGTGAAAAATAACAACTACAACAAATGCCATCTGACCATATCAAGTGCTCAGGTCACATTTACCTACTAGACTAATGTAAGGTGACATAATTTTCATGAGTTGCTGCTGATTTTTCGGGTGAGGAATCCCCTGATGCGGCCGATCACCGGAGCTCATGTGTCTGATTGACAGATAAAATCATTTAATGAGTTCAGATCAGGAAATAAACATCCGCAGTTACGCACACTTACACAAGCAGCTGAGCACACATGGACACACACGGGTTAATGATCAAATCTACATAACAACTAACTGACTCGCTAACTATGTCTCTAACACTGTGTAAGGGTCACATACTATGCTTTATCTAAAATTATTTTAAACAGCATTTAAAAAATATATAACATTTTGTTTATTATATGATGTAACTGCATATTACATTTAAATATGTATTTTATTGATAAAGATTTAATAAATATTAAGTATTTATTAATAAATATGTATTACTATTTAAATATTATGGTATTTAATAATGATCACAGTAATGGCCTTACAAAATACAAAATATTTAAATAATATGTACTTTTTAATAAGAATATTTGCAAAATAATGCAAAAAAGGTAATTCTCATTAGGGTTATTATAGTTAACAAAAAATAAACCCATCAAAAAAACTTTAAATAATAGTAACTAATAAACTAAAATAAAAAACTATAATAAATATAAAAATAAAACCTATTTTATTTCAGCTAGATGCCAAGGCAAAATTTCTAATTTTCATTTACTGTTTAACTTAATGCACTAAATAACTCAAACTGAATAAATAAATAAATAAATAAATAAAGTACACAGACATTAAAAAACAAAAATGAATAAAAATGCCAAAAACTCAACAAAAGCACTAAAACTTTAACTAAAATTAAAATGAAAACAGAATGAACAGAAAACATTAAAAAAAAACTAATTCAAAATATTAATAAAAACTATATTAACATTAGCAGGGAAAATATTAATTTATTTTAAATAACTCAAATTAATTTGAATGATTTCATTAAGTACATTTCTAAAAGTACAATTAATAAAGTACCATTATAAAAGTATCTGATTATATTATTTACTGTAAAAAAAATTAAAATAAAGATATTAAAAAGTAGATTTTTTTTTTTTTAAAACTCCATAAATAATTTAAATAAAATATTAATATTTACATTTTTATGAATACAAATAAATGTATTGCATTCTGACAGGATACTGTATAAATATGGATCATTTTCATGACTGTATTATGGTAATGAGAACAGGGTTATTTATTTATTATTATTTTTTTTTATTTTTTTTGAATTACGGTAATGAGAATTTGAGGGATAAAAGCGTTTAATCAAGAAAATAAAAAATGCAAAAAATAAATTAATTAATTAATCTTTATGCAACATACCATTTCTTAATATTTTGATCTTGGAGTCAAATACGACTCGAGTGAAAACCTGTGATTTTGGAAAGGAAATCTGTAATTCTAAATTCTGTAATTGGGTCTGTTAAAGACGGACAGCAAAACGAGACTCTTATCTGACTGCAGGGCAAAAGTCATGGTTCGATGGCACTCATCCGTACACAACCATTAAATCAAACACTAAAATAAAGTCACTGCACTCTCACCCTGTTTACACCCTCAAAAGTCTCATTTATGGATGTGTTTTCCATCTCACACCATGTGAAACTATTGTTCAGCAGCGACTTTCATGTCGGACAATGACCTGAACGCAGCGGGTGTGAATACATAACAAAATCAGGTTATGAAAGCGTACACATGCACATGTGTTTGTGTGCTCATCACACTGTGTGTGTGTGCTTGTATAACAATGCATTAGCTTGCATGTGTTGCCAAGTCTACTGAAGCACGTACAAACGTATGTTTTTTCAGTGCATGTTTAGTTTCTTTCGAGGCAGGGCACAGGAGTTTGTTGAAACATCTCCGTACTTACTTCCTTCAATTGACCCTCTCTGGTGGTTTCTACAATCACACAACGCCTTTGAACACACATTACCCCGCATCACGTCCACACTTATGTTCCCAGACCTACAACCTCACAATTATCTTCTCTATTTCTTTCTTTACAGCAAATAATAGCCATGACTAGACACAAATTAGACACAGTTCCTCTACGTTTTCAGCAGATACAGAAGACGAAAGCAGAGGCAGAAAACAAGTCTGAACATGAGATCTGATGCAGTCCTGCTGGTCACCGGACGATCACAAAAATAAACCACATTTTTTAAAGGAACGTGTGAAATCAAACTCATGATAAACCAGATTCTGTGACAACTACGTTAATAATTATAGTCAAAAAGCCAAGCACAGGAAACATCTGTCAGACAAACCTGCAAAAGTCCTTTACTGAAAAAAAAACAAAACAAACAAACAAAACAAAACAAAAAAACATTTGTATTACTATAAAACCTTAAAACAAATACTTTAAAAAATACACAAAAACAATATATTTTAGTGTTATAAAGATACTAAAGATATTAGAATTTAAATTAATATTTATAATGTTTTATAAGTAATAATATATAATATTTATTTTTTATGTTTTCTGTATTTTCTGTTCATTTCAATTTTAGTTCAAGTTTTAGGACTCTTTATGTGTGTTTTTGTAATTTGATTAGTCAGATTTTTTTTTAAATATGTCTATATAGTTTTTATTAATAATTATAATATTTAATATAAAAATAAATCATTTTCACTAATACTTAATTTTATTAATATTTTAAATTATTTTTATATTTTCAGGTTTTGTTGGTGTTGTTGTTGGTCATTTTAATTTTCGTTAGTTTTAGTCACTTTGTTGTTGTTGTTTTTTATTTTATTTTGATTCTTTTTTAATATGTCTATATAGTTTTTATTACTTTTTATTTCAGTTTTAGTGTTCGGTATTTTATCAAGTTAACACACACACCCACATTTATATATATATATGTGTGTGTGTGTGTGTGTGTGTGTGTGTGTGTGTGTGTGTGTGTGTGTGTGTGTGTGTGTGTGTGTGTGTGTGTATGTATATATTAACTTTTCAGTTAAAGTTTATTTTATTATGCAAAGAGTTTTATATGGTTTAAGGTTTTGTTTTCTTTAACTATAATAACCCAGAAAAGGACATAAAAACATACATACCAAAAACTCCACAAAAAAACAAAAACATACTAAACTCCACAGTACTTTTATATACCATGTTGGATTTTCCCTACAAAAAATAACATTTTCCTTAAGGTATTTTAATGTCACTGTAAGATATAAAAAAAAAAAAAAAAATCAAAACAGATATTGCCATAATATTGTATCATATGGTAATGCATTGCTACTTTAATATATATCAGAGTTCTGAAATTGCATGGTATTTATGTGCTCCTCCAAGGTGCTTACCGTGGTATTTTTAATGCCCTACCATTTAAAAACCAACAGATTTGACACAACACCAAAAGAGTGAAAGACTCACTTGAGCTGGATGAGGATGCTCTTCTGCGTGAGCTTCCTCCTGCACAGAAAGCCGCTCTTCATCTTCACGCTGTAGCTGATGCTGTGGAAGCTCACGGTCGCTCCTCGTCTGGACGATGAGGAGGACATGCTGGTGGACACCGGTGTCCTGGACACATTGTTGTCCAGATGTCCGACTCTGTTCATCTGAACGGCCGTGTGTGCCATCACACCTGAGGAACGCTGAGGAACAGAAACCATCAGCTGAGTAAATCATTACAGGACACACATCTGCCTCTAAAATCAGGGAGTTCTGAGTTACAAAAAAAAAACAAGTTTCAGTCTGTTTCCAGAATCACAATGATCCTTAACTATCCGCTTACATCATTTTTAAACAAGTAATTAGTAAAACTGTGTGGACATAGATACAGTATCACTCCAAATACCCCCACAGCCTTCAATATCTCGGAATAAATAAATAAATAAAATGGAACAAGCGTCAGATTTATTTGTTTAGAAGGCGTGTAAATATCGATTAATCGGCGATTATCGCGCGCGTGATTCGGAGCCGTATTTACACTCACCTGAAGCAGAGCCGATCCGCCGCGCGCGTGCCCGTGGCTATTATGTGAGGAGCGAGTGTGCGCGCGCACGTGTGTTCAGGGAGGAGAGAGAGAGATAAAAGAGAAAAAAAAAAAATATATAAGAGAAAGAGATTACATAAAAAAAAAACAAGTCTCATAAAAAACACAGGGCGCGTTACACGTGTTACGAATATCGGACACTTTATGTGTTTAGACATAAAATCAAATTGGTACCACCAGCTTTTAGGAGCTTATATGACTTTGTTTTATTAATGTCTCTTCGTGATAAATATATATACATAGGCCTACATGCGTTTTACCTTAAACAGATACATTGGTTTTAAACTGAAGTCTTGATGTTGAGAAAAAGATCTCATTCTTCAGTTCTAGTATACCTTTGCTTTTATATAACCTGCGCATGCACATCTATATTAACTAAACATCAGCATTTATATAGTCTACATAAGCACATCTGCTGGGTCAGAACTTCATGGGAAAATAAAACATTTATTACTCTGTTACATCTTTGGAGTTATTAATATTGATCCTAAAACATTAAAATAATTCCAATGATGTTGATCAGAGAAATGACATGAACTAAACAATAAACCATGCCATTTCTATGAAATAAAATTAAAAAACAAAAAGCATACAATTATGAAACGGCCTGTATTATGGCTCTTCCTACTGTTTTATTGTCCCTCAACAAGTTACACAAGTTTCTGTATGACAAATGCACGGCCCCTGAACTCTGTCCACGTATATAAACCTTATCTAACACTCACTCACTAGAATACTGAGGACATAAATAAAAACACTTTAAAACCGATGAAAAACAGCAGTTTAAGATGTCAAATATCTGTCTCACTTTTCTTCTGTATGCAAATACACACTAGTGTCAGTAAAAAGGAAAAGAGACATGGTGCAGCGTCTCTCCTGTGCACTCAGAATATTTAAATTTTATTTTACTAGCTGGTATTATCCTGCTTAACACAACGCAACAGCATCCCTGTAAGCAACCGTGTGTCTCTCTGCGTATAGGTTTCACGTTAAAGCAAGCTTCAGTTCTGTCTCTCTTTATCTCTGTCCACACACACACATAAGAGAGTCCCGCCCACAAACACACACCAGGAAAAGAAAGAAACAAAACTAAACTGTTTGTGGAATCCCTTTAACACCGAGCTCCTTGTTCTCCATGCAAATGGCATGTGCTCCGTTTGCCTCCAGGACCTGCAGGAGCACAGCTGCCCTCAGTGTCAACAGGATTCCTCATGTGGGACGGATCTGGAAGAATCCAGGGCTCCGGCTGCACATCCAGACGAATCCAGCAACCACAAAGGACATGGTCTGGGCTGCTACAGAACCAGCATAGGGACAGGTAATTGTGGCTCAGGGTTGGTTTGAGTCCAATGGAGTACCTGTTTTAATATGCAATGCATAAACAAGCCATAGTTCGATGAATATGCATGAGAACAGACAGTTACAGTTTGGTTTACAAATGGGATTTTGATGAGGGATTATTGGGATTCCACAACTATGTCAGATGTTGCTCAAAAAAAGACTCTTCTGAACAAAGACACACAAAGGCAGTGATAATAACAGAGACATATCTAATTCTAGTCACCAGAACAGTCACCGGGCTCACAAGGCTATGACACCTAAAATGCCTCAGTGTCTGATACTGCAGTAGTTCTCAGTCACAACTGTGATGCTAAATGCAAAAGATGTTGTCCAATGATTCCCAGAGGCAGCTGGAAGCGTCCAAGCAGACGGTTAGAGATCAAGAGACTGACCTGAAGGAAATCCAAAAGGCATCTTGTGGACTCAAGGTAAGATTAAAAAGTGGAGTAAATTTTCCAAACACTTCTTCCTATCCCAGATTAATAGACATAGGCTATACGAAGGTGACAGGATCTTCACCGAAATTCCCATAAATCCAAAATCAACAAAAACCATCAAACCAATTTTATCCCAAAGCACCCCACTGCCTTAGTCTTAACTAGTGTTTAACATAAACTGCACCTTTGTGGTCAGAATTTCCATACATCCAAAAGCAACAAGTACAGAACTTTAAACTAAAAAAAAACATAAAACAAAAAACCAACCAACAACAATACACTAATATATTACAGATTACAGCATCTTAATGTAGAGCTGGTAAGTGGGCTGAGGTTGAAGGTAGTTCCATATGGGACCTGTACCAACATGTAAAGAACCCCTGAAGATGCTAAAGGAATATGAAGATAAAAAAAAAATCTTGTGCATTCCCTCCAAGACACTCTGCGTTCCCTCACAAAACCATATGCAAAGTTTCTCAAGTAAATGCAAAAATTTTGTGAGTGACCTCCAAGTTTTGTAAGGGGACACAAAACCTTTGCATGTGGACGCTACATTTTTCAGGGGAATAGCACTGAAATACAATTCTTCCTCTTATCGCAATAGTCATATCCCATGTCTTTTCAAGACAAATCAAAACCAACATATCTTCAGACCAAATAAAACACAAAAAAAAACTCCAACACAAGACTCCATGATAATTAACAAAACACATTTGTTTTACAAAAACCAAAAAATCTTTTAACAGAACACTTGGGTTTTACAAAATCCTTCATGTCTTCCACCACTTGCAGAAATGTCTGCAGATTCCCAAATAACCAAAACAAACCAACCCATTCACACACATCAATAAAAAATGATATAAAAAAAAAAAACAAAGATTTTCCTCTTAATAATCCACAAAAAAATAGTTTTTTTTTTTTTTTTTTTAAATAAATCTTAGGAGGGACCAGTAGTGCAAAAAAGAAGAATCCGTCACATATCAATAAATCAGATAATGTTTTGTTTTTCTTTTTAGATTTATGCTTTAGTGAATTTGTTTTTAAGGCACTGCACTCTGGTTCTCTATTTACATTAATACTACGGGGCCGTTGAATGCTTGAATCTGATTGGCTGACGAACGTTCTGAGGCGTGCAATTATTTTCAGGGAAACGCACGGCGAACGTTGGATGAGATGCGGAAGAAATAATCCCACTCACAATCGCGATTTAAGAACAAAACCCGGACGAATCCCTTAAATACATCATCTGATCGATGTCTTGAGACGTGGTAACCGTAGTATAAACGGAATAATTGATGAAAGGCCATTGAATTATTAGAAAAATAATGCAAACCCGAGATATAACTTGCATCACCACCTCGGATGTGCATTATTTTTCTAATAATTCGTAGATTATTCCTTACTCGTTTTACATTTATCACATTGGAGACTGCTACTGATGTTGATCTGCGGTGTCTTTTGATGGTAAAGTCAAGTTAGGAGTTAACTTTTCAGACATGCTTTAATACTTACCAAATTATTCCAAGTCTACATGACTTTTTTTTTCTTCCACACAACAGAACAGTAAGATATTCTGATGAACTCAAGAGCTGCTGAATTTCACACATTGACTCTCACAGCGGTCTCGTAAATAAACACAAACCAGGTACATGTTCAAGATTTGGATCTTCTCCTCATATGTCTATGAATATAACATCATGTGGACACTTGTATACTTGTGTGATGTTGTTTTGGAGCTCGACAACCTCAATAAAGACTTCAACACAGACAAATGTTATCTCAAGGTGCTTTTAATGGTCAGCTAATGAACTCAAAAGAAACGGATCATGCAGCATCTAAAAAAAAAACAAACAAAAAAACGAAAAATGAGTGGAGAATTAACGAGTATAACATACCCAGGAATTATTACAGCACACAACCCACTTTTTTTTTTAACCAACCAAAGCTTGAATTAAGGGGACACGCTCCTACTTTAACACGGTTGCCAGATATTTAATCACAGATTATGTTTCGCTCAATAAAGCTCTGGAGAGAATATTTGGGAGTCATCCGGTCATTTCCTCATCAGGTTATGAACACTGGTTATTAACGGGTTTATTTTGGATTCAATGAGCTTGTGAACTCAAGCCTATTAACTTATATAGAGTATTTTCCTATTCAAGACCTTATTAGTCCAAAGTAGAGGAACCAAAGCAGGTGATTTTAACATTAAACCTAAAGTAATGGCTCAGTAAAATCAGAATTGAGCTTGAGACGGACTTTAAATGTGCCTGGGTGAAATACTCAAAACAAAAAAACCCACGCTAACTGAACTGGCATCTTAAAGCACTCAAAATGTCCATTTAAAGAGCATCTTCCATCCCACGTGAGCCTGAACAGACAACTGATTTATTTACACATATACATCCTTTAGTTCCTTCACAATAGCTCTCAGATGATGGTTTGCGATGCCGAGTTTCACTTGATTTTAGGGAAACTTCAAATTGCGTCGAAGAGCATCTCTTACAAATTTCCTGATTAAAGTGCACATGGATGAGAGATGAGAGAGGGATGGGGGGGGGGGGTAAAGAGAGGAATACAGACTAAAGAGCATCACTCTCCGGATCGACAGCAAGCCCTGAAGCCACACTGCAGATTCTGACACCCGCTGGCCTTGTCAGCATGAGGACCTGCAGAACAACAAGAAAAAAACAAAAAAAAAACAAAAAAAAAAAAAAAAAAAAAACCCCCAAATCAATCCGCTGGTGCGAACAGTTTGAGTCAATGAATCCACAGAGAACATTTACTAAACCGAGAAAAATAAACTGCACATCTAGAGCTGCATTCAAGAGCACAGAAAACATGCTAAAGGTGGTAATAAAATGCAACTAGTCTATGAGCTGCTACACATGAAGTCAGATAAAGACAGCGTTCATAATATCCCACACTTTACTCACCAAGATGCGACATACTTGGGTTTGGACTTCATATGTGGAATTGTGTGCATTACATTTAACATTTAAATATACAGTACAGGTCAAAAGTTTGGAAACATTACTATTTTTTGTATTTTTGATCAAATCAATGCCAGGCTTGATGAGCAGAAGAGACTTCTTTCAAAAACATTAAAAATAGTAATGTTTTCCAAACTTTTCGACCTGTACTGTATATAATATATATATATATATATATATATATATATTATATATGTGTGTGTGTGTGTGTGTGTGTGTGTGTGTGTGTGTGTGTAAATATTTATACACACACACATATATAATTTAAACGAAAATTAAATGAAAACAGAAAACATAAAAAATTGCTAATAATAAAAAACACCAAAAGTTTCTCATAGATGTTAAAAAAGCAAAGTATTTTCTTTTTTTTTGTGTTATATTTAAAAAAATATTTAATTTTGATTGTAACTTACAATACAATACAAAATGTCGACTCAACATAATATTTATTTATAAAATAAATTAAAAAAAAAATTTAATTTAAAAATGATTTATTTTAATTATTTTTTTATTTACCCATCACAATAAAACATTATTATTAATTATTATTATTAGCTTTTCATCAACTGAGAAACTCAGTTTGGAGAAATGTTGATAGAACATATATTATCCTGGTGTCGAATTTACTTTTTAGTTATTATCATATTTAGTCAACCTTGTCCTGTTTTTGTTTAGTCTCATTTAAGTCATTCAAAACTTTTCATCATGCTGTATAATAGTTAAACTGATAAAAAAAAAATGCTCAAAATTATAATCGAAAAGATTGTTGTCATTTGAGAATTTATTTTTACATTTCAGGTATTGTTGCAATTCTGACTTTTTTCTCAGAATTGAGTTTATATCACACAATTCTTTTGTCTCGCAATTCTGACTTTTTTCTCAGAATTGAGTTTATATCACACAATTCTTTTTTTCTTCGCAATTCTGACTTTTTTCTCAGAATTGAGTTTATATCACACAATTCTTTTGTCTCGCAAGACTTTTTTTTCTCAGAGTTGAGTTTATATCACACAATTCTCACATAATTGAGTTTATCACACAATCCCATAATTTATCTCAAATCACACAATTCTCTACTGCAATTCTGACAATTCTGACTTTTTTCTTAGAATTGAGTTTATATCACACAATTCTTTTTTTCTCGCAATTCTGACTTTTTTCTCAGAGTTGAGTTTATATCACACAATTTTTTTTTTTCGCAATTCTGACTTTTTTCACAGAATTGAGTTTATATCACACAATTCTTTTTTTCTCGCAATTCTGACTTTTTTTTCAGAATTGCGTGATATAAACTCGCAAAAAAGTCAATTGTTTTTATCTCGCAATTCTAACTTCATAACACGCAATTGCGAGTTTATATCATCATACAATTCTGAGGAAAAAAAAAATCTGAATTGTGAGTCGCAATAAGCTTTTTTTTATGTTTTATTCAGTGGCGGAAACGGGCTTCCATAGACTTTTTTATCAATAATATTGCATGTTGACATAGTCAAAGTTATCATACATTAACCTCACCTCCTCAACATCAACACCTAGTCATAGTAAAAAAAAAAAATCAATCATACCATACTTTAACTAAACAACATTAACCCTAGTTTGTGAGCGAGTTATGCAAGTTGTACATTTTTGTTTTATAAATAACAGCGAAGACATTTGTATGCACTATGGACTCTTGTATGCACTGTGGTGTTCTGTCTATGCGTGAGTGTGTTACCGTTAATGTTATCACAGTAGTAAAAGTGCTCGATGTTGAGGGAGGGGCAAACGGTCACCAGCTCCTGAAGCCCCGCCCCCGTGATGAACAGACAGCCGGAGAGATTGAGATGCACCAGCAGAGGGAGTCCTCCACGCTGAGACAGACACCTGCCACAAACACAGAACCCTTCAAACACCTTTACTTTGTGCACTGTCTAGATTTGTGTAAGATTTCAACAAAAAGTCAAGATTTCAGACTAGCATGAGCACAAAGCATCACGACATCTTTATATAATTTAAAGAGTTAATTTATTATTTATACTGCTTGTAATCCAATTCACTGTTAATTGTTTCATAACCAGCTTTGTTGCTGTTACCTAAAACAATTAAAAAAGTTTTCATTAATTAAAATAAACTTTAAAAAAAAAAGTGAGATAAATTAAAAAAAATTGAAACTTAAATTAGACAATCAGACGTCTGAAAGAAATTCAAGCTGAAGTACTAAAATCATCAAAACTTAAACTGAAATAAAAATAAATTAAAGATAAATATAACTATTTGAAGAAAAACTAATAAAATTGCTAAAGCAAATTGTTTAATAACAAATGTTGCTATTTTGTGCTAAAACTATTCAAATTTGTTTTCATTAATTGAAATAAAGCTGAAATAAACTAAAATCTAAATATTAAATGAACTTAAACTTAAAAAAAAAAAACTAAGACTATTCAAAAAGAATTTCTGTCAATTGAAATAAAGCTGAAATAAAATATATATATAAAAAAAATAGAAATATTGCCTTGATAACTATCTGGAATATGTTTAATTACTAAAATTAATATTTAAAGAAAAACTAATAAAATGACAAAAGCACACAACCAAACTGAAAAAAATAAAATTAAGGTAAAATATAAATTATATGAATAAATATATAAAATTATCGGAAAGGGCATGAATAATGGCTTTAAAAAACTGAATAACGGATAACGAATAATTCTGCCTGAATATTCGACTGAGGCTTTTACACAAACCTCTGAATTCACTCAGTGAGTCTGTTAAGCCAATGAATCAAAACAATATTTTACACAAACCTCTGAATTCACTCAGTGAGTCTGTGAAGTGAATGAATGTAAACTTTTTGAATGAAAAGAGCGCAAATCAAACACTGCATTGCTGTTGCCACGCGTGCATCTCTCAGAAATCAGAGCTTGGCAAGAGTAGGCCTGATATTACCTAAAATATTACATAATACACGTTCTGCTATTTGTTCTACTATTTAAACCTTATAGGCTACGATATGACACGAATGAATAATCACAGTGCGATTGCCAATCAAACAGCCACATTGCCGTCTCTGCGCGTCTCCATCTCTCAAAAACCAAACCAGCTCTCTGTCTAGAGTATAGGCTAATAATCAACTTAAATGAGTTTATGAATGAAATAAGCGCAAATAAAATAGCAGTGTTGCAGTTGCCTTTTTCAATGCATTTCCTGGAAATGACTTAAATCATGTTCCATATTTCTAAATTGGGTAGGAACCCTTACTGTTTTAATTTAGATACTTAAATATCTATTTATTGGATCACGAAAGGTCCCCAAGCTGGGACTCGAACGCACGTTGCTCGAAGCACAACCGCACTGTATCTCGAAGCACCGCCTATACAAGGAAATCAGCTCCGACTGTAATCATAAAAAAATAAAAATAATTATTTTAGTTAAACACTTCATATTTGTTCAGTGATGACTATGAAAAAATATAGGCTGTAAAACCATAAACATAACAGTCTTATCAAATACTGTATGTATTTGTATAAGTTCTGGTTTAAGCTCCGCCTACTTCCGGTTTTATCCGAATACAGATACAGATACAAATAATTTTGTGATTGATACAGATACAACTACTGGCTTCGCTGCACACCCCTAAAATATATATATATATATATATATATATATATATATATATATATATATATATATATATATAAAAATACTGTTAATAACTGACTAATATTTGGATGGGAAATCAGATAATTTTGACTTCCCTTAGAACTTGAACGCTAAATATCTTGATTTAATTAAATCTGAATTTATCTTTTGAAACAAGGGAATGTATTTAATAGCATATTTGCTTTTACTGACAGATTTAATTTGTTTAAAGAATCATGAATGTTCTCAGGTATCTCCACGAACTACTAAAACTGTGGCATTATTAAGTGTGTTTATTTCGTACCTCAGGCCGAGATCCGTGATCTGATAGCATCCGGACAGGCTGAGGAACCTGAGCGCCCGATAGGCTCCTGATTGGTCAGTCCTGTTGTGAGGATGCTCGGGGCAAGATTCACCCTCAAACGAGCATTTAGTCCGAAACTCGACACTGCCCCCGGTGGCCTGGAGGTCACCGTGCGCTGCTCTCACAGTCCAGAGCGCCACGTCGGAGGTACAGCAGGTGGAGTGACCACAGAGGGCCTCGCCCATAGAGCCGTACTGCCAGGGGGAGGAGCTAACACCAGTCCTGAAGCTCCGCCTCCGGCTCCTCCTACAGCAGCACGAGCTGTCACCACGCCCCTTTTCCTGCACAGACACGCCCCCTCGTTTGCTCCAGTCGGCTGCATCCTCGATGTCGGCGAGTTTGGACGGGTTGAGAGCCCACACGTGGGCGGGGCCACACCCGGAGCCACGCCCACCAGGTCTCCGCTTGAAAATGAGATCATGGCAGCTGCGTCCCATTGGTGGGAGCGAACACTCGTCCTGGAAATTGATGGGAGAGGGCGGGGCTCTCAGCAGCTTGGCTCTGCGATCCGGGCTGGACGTCGTTAAGTCGCCCAATCCCAGCGACAGGATCTTCAGTGTGCGGTCCGTGATTCTGTCGCATCCCGAGAGATCCAGCCGCTCCAGAGTGCGACACGCCCCGAACTCCGCCCAGCTGGAAAAACACAAACAGACGTGTTGAGAGATCCACGATGAGGGATGGGCTCCACAAAAAGACACAAATCAGAAGGAGAGCCCACCTGTCAAAGGCAGAGTCGGAGACGTCAGTCTGCGTGAGATCCAGGTGAGTCAGGTTTGGGCACAAACTGAGGATCTGTCGCACCTGGATGGAGAAATCAGGGTATTTATTTACTTATTTAAATGGCATAACAGCATCAAGGAATACATTCACGATAAAATAGTTAAAAACTACAACAACATACGATTACTTTTATTTCAAAATGACAAATACAACTACATAAAATATGGTTAATTGAAATATAACTCAATTTCATAGAAATATAAAATGTAATATAAATACAAAAAAATATTAATAACTTTAAAATAACTATTAATTACATTTAATAGAAATATAATATATTTTTATATAAAATAATATAAAAGTTTATATAATTTTTTTTTTATTAACTTTAAAAACAGCTATTAATTACATTTAATAATAATAAAAAATTAATAACAGCAGGACTGACCAGTACAATATGACTAATAGTCGAAGTTATCTTAAAAAATATAATAACTATATTTTATAGAAATATAATATAATAATATTATGGTATAATATTAAAATATATAAATACATATATTATATTATACGTCCCAAAAGAAAACCTTTTTAAAAACACCTAGTCATTAATTTTATTAATAAAAAAAAAACATAATAAAAATAGCAAAAAGCAGGACAGACCAGTGAAAAATAAAACTGTATTTCACAGACATTTAATATAATAATATAATCTAAATAATATAGTATAATGTAAAATATAATAACTAACCATTATAACTACTACTTAATTAAATGTTAAAACTATTATGAATTAAATGCTATAATAATTAAAAAATAATAATAATACTAAAAGCAGGACAGACAAGCAAAATATGCTTCATTTAAATTATAGTTTACAAATGAATTTTTTATTTTAGCTAAAAAAAGTTTAAAAAATAATTATTTTACAAACATTAGCAAATTATCTTACAAAGAATAAAAAAAACAAACACTGTCTCTTTTCACCTTTTAGTAAATACACATGGAACTCTTAAATGGTTTTTCTGGTTTATCTGTACAGTTTGGTCTTTCATAATCACGTTGTATTTCACCTAGGGCTGGACGATATGGCCTAAATAAATAAATAAATAAATAAATAAAATTTTCAATACAAATTTTCAATAGAATATATTTTTTTTTTTTTTTTTAAATTTTTTAAAACATTATAAATAACTTTTCTTAATTTCGGTCGTTACAATATAATTCCGAAATCGATATGAAAACTATTTATTTAAAAAAAAATTTTTTAAAACATTATAAATGCCTTTATCATGACTTTTGATCAATTTCAAGCATCCTTGCTATACAAAAGTATTAATTTCTGTAATTTATTATCCAAAAAAAAAAAAAAAATTATACTGACTCCAAGCTTTTGAATGGTAGAATGTACAGTGTTACAAAAGCTTTTAATTTCAGATAAATGCTGATCTTTGGATCTTTCTTATCATCAAAGAATCCTGAAAAGAAAAGTGCTCAACTGTTTTAAATATTAATAATCAGTAAATCATCTTATTAGAATGATTTCTGAAGATCATGTGTCACTGAAGACTGGAGTAATGATGCTGAAAATACAGCTGCGCATCACAGAAATAAATTACAGTTTACAATCTATTCAAATAGAAAGCAGTTATTTTAAATAGTAAAAATATTTCAGAATTTTACTGTTTCTGCTGTACTTTGGATCAAATAAATGCAGCCTCGGTGAGCAGAAGAGACTTCTTAAAAAAACATTAATAAAATCTTACAGTTCAAAAAATTCTGACTGGTAGTGTAGGCTGATTATTCTTATAGATTGAAACAAATGTGCTTCAGCCAGAAAAAAGGGTCTATAAAGTCGCTGCAGAAAACAAAAAAAACAAAATCTGGAAATGTTGCTGGAGACGGGTTTGTTATTGAAAATGCAAATTCATTCTCTGCCTGCAGGAGGCGCTTTGAGCGGTTTCCCTGGTAACGGCTGTAAACAGAGATACATTCGTATAAAACACCCGCGACACATTAAAAATAAATCAGTGATAACACTGGTAATGTATATCGAAAAAATGTGTTTAAAAATCATATCACCGTTCTTGAAAAAAATGATATCGCGATACATATTGATATTGAATTATAGTCCAGTCCTATTTTCAGCATGGCACAGACGCTCAGGACAGGTACGCACCATCTTGCTGGAGACGGCCGAGCTGTAGGCCAGACTGAGCGAGCGCACGGACGGACCGACGGCGGGCAGCAGGTTCTGGACGATCCCATTGAGCAGCCTCTTCTCTCTCTGAACCGCGCTGATGGCTGGAGACTCCTCACACACCTCTGAACACACAGAGCACACATGACTGAACTACGGCCCGGAGCATCATGGGAAGGGCAGCTCAGAGCGGCGCGGCGAGACTCACCCGATTCATCCACGTCTGCGTCCTCGTCCCACTCCTGATAGGCTCGTCCCTCGTCCTGCAGACTCTTCACCCAATCCTCATCCGGATCCTGGTCCGACTCGCCCGGAGGACCGCTGTAATAATCACCTACACACACACACACACACACACACACACACACACACACACACACACACCCCTTATAGACAGACAACAGACAGACAGACACACACACACACACACTACACACAGACAGACACACCACACACACACACACACACACGCACACACACACACCAAACACACACACACACACAGACACACAGGCAGACACAAACACACACACACAAACACACACACAC
>NC_056594.1:20208449-20210949 GCF_018340385.1 Cyprinus carpio | reverse complement strand
TGAAAATAATAAAAAAATTATTTTAATGCTCAATTTATTGGTGCCTATTACGGAATTAGAAAAATATTGTTTATCAAAAGGAAAAAATGTCCTTACTGTAAACGTCTCCAGAGATCTCACCAAGTGTCACAAGAGGGCGACAAAGTGACTACATTAAAATGAACCCTATTTATGTTTTATTTATTTTTTCTTATTACATTATTGCTTATAATCTTATAATCTTATAATCACAATTTTTTTGATCAATACTAAGATCACAATTATTTATCACAAACATTTTATTGCTGTATCATCTAATTCTATATTCATGGAAAATAACAAATAATACTAAAAAATAAAAAAAAAAAAAACTAAAAATAAAAAATAATAAAAAAAAAAAAAAAAAATATTTAAATTTAAAACTAAAAAAAAATATAATTTCAACTTATAAAAATATAAAATAACTAAAATATAACATATAAAAAAATCAAATTAACAAATTTACTTGACTTAATTATTTCATATAATTATATGAAAGTAACAATTGTAATTTAGAATATTTATAATTGAATATAGTTAATATTCTAATTATTTTATTTCACTTTTCACAATCCAATCAATACATTTTTTTGTTTTACCATATCATAGTAAAGCCCATGCCAGCGTCATCGTGGCTCATTTTGTAATCCCAGGCTCCTCTGAAAGAATAAAGCAGACGGCGCTATACGCACCTCGAGCCCAGCGGACGGGGTACAGGTGTCTCCACAGGGAGCCGGTCTTAGACACCTGATCCCAGACGCTGCACACCTGTCCACAGCGACACAGATCCTCCGGCCCCAGAAACCTGAAGACCCTCAGCAGCAGCTCCTGCGGCAGCACCGAGACCGACACGCGCTCGCTGCCCCGCTCTGATGGAAACAAGCCCCAGCAGCACTTACACACGACATCTGAGAGTCACAGACACACCAGGGGAACTTCAGCTCTGCTTCAGGACGGAAGGACATTGAGAAACCAGCTGCTCGTCCGCTGAAGCTGACGCAACCCAGGAAACTAAACTCTGAATCAATAAGATCACGGCCTAAAAACATTCAGAATCAAATCCATCCTGCATTATCCACAACTAAAGTATGTCACATAGTGCACGGTGGATAACAGGACTAAACGATTTGAACAATCAATGCATTTATAAAAAAAAAATTATATTATTATAATGGTAAAAATATATTTTTTTAGATATTTCAAAAAAAAAAAAAAAAAAAAAATATAAAATATATATGATATTTTTTTTTTTATTTTATTTTCTTATTTATTTTTTTTTATAAATGGCATCTGAAATAGTATTTTTTTTTTTTTTTTTTTTTTTAATAATTACATTGTTCTTTTTAAACTCAAAGGTGGATTATTATAATGGTAAAAATATATTTTTTTAGATATTTCACCAAAAAGAATTAACCTTTTTAAACTCAAAGGTGGTGATAAAAAGTCGCATGGAATCTTTTTTATTATTATTGTTTATTATGCTTCTGGTCTTATTGTAAACAGGACATCTGTGCTAGCGCTGCTTAATTATAGCAAAAATCATAATTATGATTATTCTTGTCAATACTGAAATCATGATTTTATTAAAGTGCCCCTATCAGCCATTTTTAAGGTTGCTAATATTGTTTTGGAGTCTAAATAACATAAAATACACTGTGATGTGTTGCCGTGTATTTATAATTTAATTTAATATTTCTCTGACTTTAAAATCATCATGCATTTTGTTTTTTTAACAGTGGGAATAGAATAGATCTTTATTCTCACTGTTAAAGGCTTTCCACTAAACGTAATATAATTCAACGATTTCATATAATTATATGAAAGAAGCATTTTTAATTTAGAATATTTATAATTGAATATAGTTAATATTCTCACTGACTTTGAAAGCATCATGCATCTATGAAACTTTTTTTTTAATTTGTCTTTATTAACAGTGGATTTCCTTGAACCTTAAATATAATTCAAGTACAGAAAGTAGAATTAAAGTAAAAAAAAAATATCACATACTATATGAAAGACAATATTCATAATGGCATAATAAGGGGCACTTTAGTCATTGCTTTTGGAAACATGCATTTATTTAAAAACTTTAAATATAATTAAAGTAAAAGATAAATAAAAAATAAATGCACCATAAATTAAATAACTAAATGAAAAAATAATATTACATATTATATAAATATAAAATATATTTAAATAAATTATTTAAAACTAATAAATAAACATAAATGAAAATAAATAAAGTTTGCTGTGCTTGAAATGGCCCGAAATGTTTTGATCATGTATCAATATAACTATAAAATAATAGCCATACTGATAGTATTATAATAATAATAATAATAATAATTATTATTATTGTTGTTGTAATTACTGAATAGAAATATTCAACAAAATATTACTATAAAATATTACTAGAAATAATTAAGTCTTTAGATAAATCTAATAACTTGCAGTAGAACTGTAAAACTACACTACTAATATT
>NC_056594.1:20175949-20203449 GCF_018340385.1 Cyprinus carpio | reverse complement strand
ATAAAATTTAACTAAATAAAAAATATTGAAATAAATAATTGACTAAAATATTTGTTTAAATACATCTAAATAGTAAAATAAAAATACAAATAAGATAAAAGTAAATAAAGAACATAAAATTGATTAAGATAAATTAAAACAAATAAAAATAGATCATGAAAAATCAAAATAAAAGAAAAAATAAAAATTTAAAAAAAAATTAATTTAAAAAACAAAAAAAAAAAAAAATTTTAAGTTATTTTATTACTTATTTTACAAAACAAAGTTAAACTAAACAAAAAAAAAAAAATTAAAAAATACCAACAAAAAATGCCTACAATAAATTAAAAATATACATCAAACCACTAAAAACTCATATGAAATAAACAAATAAAAATAGATAAATAATAATAATAAAATCTAACAAACTAAATTAAAAAGACTAAAATATAAGAAACAAATTTTAATATGTCTATAGTTTTTATACATTTTTAATTTTAGTTTTTTATTAAACCAAATTAAACTAAACAAAAATGAGATATGTTGCCTTGGCAACCAGCAGAAAAAAAATAAGTATTTATATTTTATTCTATTCCAAGTAACATTTTTTTTTTTTAATTTTGGATTTAGTTTCAGTTAACTACAATAAACCTTGATGAGGGCATAAACTGGTCTGACCGTGATATCAGTGGAGCAAACATCACCTTATATTACACACACACACAAACACACACACAGTCACAGACAGACTCTCACACACACACTCACTCTCACACACACACCTTGACGCTGCGCAGCCCCTTCTCAAACAGCGACAGCATCTCAGAGAGCTTGTTGTCTGCGTGCACGTGATACACGGTCTGACTGCGCTCCTGCAGCAGCTCCATGATGCACTCGTTCTCGATCTGCTCGTGCATCTTGAACTCCGTAAACACGGCCAGGAGCGACTGCAGGAACGAGCGGAAGTCCCTGATGTTGGAGAAGTTGGTGTTGGACAGCTGTGGACAGAAACACACCAAACACAGCCATGAAACATGACAGAATAATAATCCAGGACATGTCTCTCATCTGCACAAGAAAAATAAACCTGCTTCGGGTTACTGATGGATACAGGTTTATATTCAGCAGTGATGGACTGATATATCTGATCATATCTGACCATTCTGACATAGAGCTCTAGGAGTAAAAATAAATACATAAATATATAAATAATAAAAAGATCTAATTAACTAACTAAATAGATTAAAATAAATAAAAAAGCTCATATAAAATAAAAAATAATTATATATTATATTATAAAAAAATATAACAAATGAAAAGAAATCCTCAAAAATTATTCAAAATAAAAACTTGAGTAAAATAAAAATAGATAAATAAAAATAAAATCTAGCTAAATAAAAATCATTATAATACAAAAAGACTAAAATGTATTTATTTTACAATAAAAACCAGACTAAAATAAACAAAAAACAGACAAATAATAAAAATAAAATGTAACTAAAAACAAAATGATTAAAAAAATAAATAATAAAAAAATATTCAAATGAATTAAAAAAATATTAAATTAACATATAAAATACATAATTTAAAAATCTAAATAACTAAATGTTATTATTAAAATAAATACAAATAGATAATTAATGAATAATAAGACCTAACACCTAAATAAAAAATATTTTAAAAAGACTAAAATTTAAATTTAAATAAAAAAAATATTAAAACAAAAAATAAAAACACAAAAAGTAGAAAATAGAATCTAACTAAATAAATAGAAGCAATCAAATGAAAATGTATAAATAAAATAATTTAAAATGATTCAAATAAATAAATAAACTTGCTTAAAATAAATAAATGAAAATAAAAAAAAAACTAAATTAAAACAAATTTAAAAAAAAGTTAGAAACTTGATTCAAATAAATAAAGTAAATAAATAATAAAACTAATTCAAATAAATAATATACATTACAGTACAGTATTATATAGTGAATTGGAAAAAATGTACTAACGGAACGTAATAGAAGCTAAATATTTATACACGAGGATGATCTTATTTATGTGTCCGTGGCATCTAAACGATTAAAAACTCCTATTTATATAACGCTGGATGTGTGTCATGTTAAAAGAGTTAGACACCATCGACCCAGCAGCTGAGATACGAGTGTGTGTGTGTGTGTGTGTGTGTTGATGCACTAAACACAACAAACCTACTGTCACAGCAAACACACACACACACACACACTCGCATCGTCTTACATAACAAACACACACACACACACACACTCGCATCGTCTTACATAATCAGGGTGTGTGACGGACGAACCCAAGCACCCATTCAGTCTTATAAAACCATCAGAAACTCCACGCTAAACTCGTTTAGAATCAGAACAAAGCCGTTTGTCCTAAACCAGGCCACGTTTACACCTCATTTCAGTGCTTTAATGAGTTTAATGTACAAAAATATTCATCTGCAATGCATAAAGTGCATTTAAAGTGTGTTTTAACCTAGAAATATATCTAATTATAGATCAGACACACAGATTATAATGGTTAGGAGGTGCTTAGAGGTTAATATTGTGTTAGTGAATCAATATGCAACAAGAAACAAAAGTATAACCGTAGTTAATAAAAATAATCATAATAATCATAAACATAATACACATACACACAATTCACACAAGTCACGTGTGTTAGGAGAGGTTTGTGTAACTTAATACAAAATGATTAAAATAAATAAATAAATAAACAAATAAATTAAATAAATTAAAATATTAAAAAAAAGATTTAAATAAAATATTAGATTAAAATAAATAAATAAACAATAAAATTAATTAAATAATTGTAAAAATGATTTAAATAAATTAAAAACTTTATTAAATTAAATAAATAACACAAATTAAAATAAACAACAAAATAAACTAAATAATTAAAAAATGATTCAAATAAATTAAAAACTTGATTAAAATAAAAAAATAAAAAAATAAATTAAATAATTTAAAAAATGATTAAAATAAATTAAAAACTTGATTAAAATAAATAAATAAAATACAAAAGTAATTAACAAATCTAAATAACAATATAAAAATAATTAATTAATTAATAAGAACTAACCACCTAAATAAAAATAATTTTAATAATGACTAAAATTTTAAAAATGATTTAAATAAATGAATAGAATAAAAAATATATAAAATTAATAAAATGTACATTCTGTAAACTCACTGAATGTGGCATCATTCACATCTGTGTTGTATATTAATACACAGATTATAATGGTTAGGAGGTGTTAGTAAATCAATAAGCAACAAGAAACAAAAGAATAACTGTATTTAATATATTATAATATCCAATATTATCAGACACTGTGCATATGTCACGTGGGTTATGAATGGTTTGAGTGTTTATTTTATGTATTTTATTGAATGCAACCTTTTAGGTATGTTGTGATGATTTCAGATGTTTATGTTGCATTTAATAACGCGTACAGACCACAGATCAGACATCACAAATAAACACTAAACACTCACAGTCTCAGTCTAGCATAACATAAAAAAAATAAAATAATGTGTATAATGTGTAAAAGAGTATAGATGTGTTTGTGTTGCTCTGAGATCAGATGGATATCAGACGTTCTGATGTCTGTGTATTAGCCGTCCGGCTAGCATTAGCGCTCCTCAAACACACCAGCAGACGCAGTAAAAACACCTTCAGCGGGTAAACGGACACAGAAAACGGGTTAGACACGAACCTTCTCGCTGTAGAGCCCCACCAGCTGCTTCATTCGCCAGTGAGGCCCGGTAAAAACATCCACCTCGTCGGGAAACGGAGCCATCGCGCCTCCATCAGCTTCAGCTCCCACAGCGGACTGCGCGCGGGAGGCCAGATCCTCACGATAAAAACCCTCCTCACATAACACCATAACAGATCATCACAGATCATCACATATCATAACATAACACCATAACAGATCATAACAGATCATCACAGATCATAACAAAACATCATAACATAACATAAATTAAAAAATTAAACAAACAACACAACAAAAAAAAACAAACAAAAAAAAAATCACATAACAGAGTACAGTACATAACCGACATCCACATAACATCACACAACACCATAAAACCAATCATCACAGATCATAACAACATCACTCACAACACCATAACACAAAAACGGGTTAACGCACGATCATCACATTACCATCACATAACATAACATAACAGATCATAAAATAACATCACATAACACCATCACATATCATAACATAACATCACATATCATCATATAACACCATAACATATCGTCACATAACATCACATCACACCATAACATATCATCACATATCATCACATAACACCATAACATAACATAAATTAAAAAATTAAACCAACCACACAACAGAAAAAATCATAACAGATCATCACACAACATTACCCCATAACAGATCATAACAGATCATCACACAACACCATAACAGATCATCACAGATCATAACATAACACCATAACAAACACCTATCATAACATAAATAATCACACAGATCATAACATAACAGATCATAACATAACACCATAACATATAATCACATATCATCACATAACAACATAACACATAACATAACATAACACCATAACAGATCATAACAGATCATCACAGATCATAACAAAACATCACATAACACCATAACAGATCACATCACAGATCATAACAAAACATCACATAACACAAAAACAAAAAAAAACAAAAAAACAAAAAAAAAACACCATAACAGATCATAAAACACATATAAACAAAAAACAAAAAAACAAAAAAAAACAAACAAACACCATAACATATAATCACATATCATCACATAACAACATAACAGATCATAACATAACATTCACACAAACACCATAACAGAATATCATCAAACATCACATAACACCATAACAGATCATAACATATCATCACATAACAACATAACACCATAACAGAATAAACATAACATAAACGTAACACATATCATAACATATCATCAAACAAACATAACACTCACATAACAATAAACATAAATTAAAAAAAATTAAACATCAACCACACGACAGAAAAAACGGACATTTACAAAGTAAAAAAAACACGTATAAAATAAAATAGTAAATATTACAATAAAACGAAAATAAACATCCTCCTATATCTTCAGATTTAATTTAAATTATAATAAAAAATCTAACTAAATAAAAAAGAGATTTCCTACATAAAAAGAGTTAATTTTTATATCATTTGATTTGAGTTAAAGTTTATTTCCCTCATAGCACACGTATATCACGGAGACATCTATTTGACGTCTGCAAAACATTTTAGTGTGTTTGCTCATCTGCAATACGTCTATAGGACGTTTCCTATCAGATGTCAAATAGACATTTAGAAGATGTCTTTAAGATGTTAATGATTTAAAACAAGATGTCTATCAGATGTCCATACAAAGCAAACTCTATCAAAATTAACCCATCCATATCAGATTTAACCCAAGCAAAAATGTTATTATTTAAATTAAAATTAAAATTTAAAATTTTAAAACTAAATTTATAGTTAACTACAATAAAGCTGAAATGTATTAGTGCAGCGTTACATCACAAACAAAATAAAACAAAAAGAATATTAAAAATGAAGTGTAAATGTGCCATAATACATTTATTCATAAAGTGCTACAACGCAAAAGATTATTATTGTTGTGATTAAAAATGGCATGTATTAACAACAAATGAACACTGAATGAAATTCAATGTTTCTGCAGAAAACAAACATTAAAATACTGACGCATGCATCTCTTGGGCTTATTGCGATTAAATGAAGGCGGATTTCGAAAGCACCTGGCAACCCGGATGACGCGATCACGTCTACGTGCGCAGTGACACGTTCAAGACGAACAGATGAGCTGTGTAAATATACGCACGAGCCATTAAATAAAACACAAATATGTCATTAAATAACGTGCATGTGCATATAGAACAACATTAAAACACAAAATTCATTGATTACGCTACGCTGTGTAAAATAAAACTCTTTCTTTTATTAACTGCATCATTATTATAGCATGTCTATAGTAAATGTAGCACAGTGTATTAAACTAATGGAGAAACCACAGAAAAGAGAGGATTTTAGACTTTATTTACTGCAACAAAATCATGATTATTCATCTTTAAGGTAATAAGACAAGGTGCAAGTTAAAAAAAAAAAAAAACAACAAACACAGTTATATTACACCTCTCACCTTACAAACATGTTTACATTGTATGAATAAACAGCTATGGAATCAATTTGATTTCAGCTTCACTGAAACCTGTCAGATGATCATCAGAGTACAAATATCAAATCAATGAACATATAAAAACAATGAATAAAGGAATGCGAAGCCATTAAAAGATCTGCCTTCACACGAGTGTATAGTGTTGGAGCACTACAACCGTTTGGGTTTGTTTTTACACCGCTAGAAGAAGGTCTGTATGGCAGAAATTAGTCAGAAAGAAAAGTTAAACCAGCAGACTACATCTGATTTATGTGTTCACACTAATTATGATCTTAGTTCTGTGCATGTTGACCCCTCACCGAATCCCTCGACTGCTAAACATCACATTTATTAAACAATCTTATAAGAAACCCTGATATTTCAGTCCGGTCAGATTGAGGAAATAGTAGAAACGTCCTGCTGATGTCTTCATTTGAGCGTCCTCCACACCAGAGGAGGCGCTGTCACGCTTTAGCTGTCGTCTTGCAGCATCTCCTCAATCTCACGGTCCCAGTTTTCGTCGCGGTTTTCCGGGTCGACGACCACCTCGTACTCCTGAAGCTCCTGCTGCAGCTCCTTCTCCCAGTCGGCCGTCTCTCTGTCGGAGAACGAGAAACATTGAAGACTTTTTTATGGAAAGGCGGATAAAATAATTTAGAGTAAAATAAACACCTTCCTCTGGGAGAAGAAAAACTCATTATGGCATATAATAAAAAAAATCATTCTGCAATAACAGAAATAAATAAAATTATTATAAATTATTAATTATTAGTACAAATACGTAAAGAGTGGCATATATAAACAACCTTTCAAAAACATTAAAACAGTTCAGCTATTTAGTTTAAGCTGAAGTACTACAATAAAACAAACTACTAAAACTAAATAAACAGATTAAAAATCACAATTTAATACACAATATAAATAAAAAAAATAAAAAAAAAAAAAAAAAAAATAATAATAAAAATAAAAAATATAATTTTTAAAAAACGTTAACTAAAATAAAAGTGAACACAGAAAATAAACAAAATTAAAACTAATTAAAAAAAAAATTCTCCACACAAACACCCTATTCTGCAAAAGAAAAATAAAAACCATAAACACAAAGAAAAAGAAAAAAAAAAAACCAAAAACCAAAAAAAAAAAAAAAAAAAAAAAAAAAAAAGAATAAAATAAATAAAAACAATTAAGCAATAATAATACAAAAAAAAAAAAAAAAAAAAAAAAAAATCTTGGAAAAAAAACAAAAGGAAAAATCATTACAATGCAAAACATTATTATTGTTATTTAAAACGTGGCAAACAGAATGAAATAAATGTTCATTAACATTACAATGCAAAACATTATTATTGTTATTTAAAACGTGGCAAACAGAATGAAATAAATGTTTCTGAAAAGAAAATAAATAATGTTTCTGCACACCAAAAACACAAACATTTCAGCGATTCTTTTCATTTTCATTTATTCATTAAGTGAAAATAACCAGAACTAAAAAAATGATTAATTAAATAAAACTTAATACAAACTATATATTTTTAAACATTAACAAAAATGACAAAACAAATTATATATAAAATGTATATATTATTTATTTATATATTAAATTAAACAAAACAATTTTTTTCATTTATTCATTTAAGTTAAAATAACTAGAACTAAAAAAACAAATTAAAAAAAAAAATTAATAACCACATAAAAAACAAAAAACCAATACCATTTTTTCTCATTTTCATAAATATTTTTAAACCAATACAAATGACAAAAATTAAATATAAAAATTATATATTATTTTTTTTTTAAACCAATACAAATGACAAAAATTAAATATAAAAATTATATAAAAAAAAATTACAAATAACAAAAACTATAAAGTATATGAAAATAAATAATGTTTCTGCACACCAAAAACAAAAACATTTCAGCGATTTTATCTTTTTCATTTAGTCATTCAGTAAGTTAAAATAACTATTTCATTTTCATTATTCATTAAGTAAAAGTAACTAAACTACTAAAAAAATAAAAATCTAATTTTTTTAATAAAACTATATATTTTTAAACATCATACAAATAAAAAAAAAAATAAAAAAAATAAAAAAAAAATTAAATTAAAACAAACAGAAAATCTAAAAATTAAAAAAAAAATTACAAATAACAAAAACTATAAAGTATATGAAAATAAATAATGTTTCTGCACACCAAAAACAAAAACATTTCAGCGATTTTATCTTTTTCATTTAGTCATTCAGTAAGTTAAAATAACTAGAACTAAAAAAAATAAAAAAAACCAATTGAATAAAAACTATATATTTTTAAACATCAATAAAAATTAAAAAAAAAATATAAAAAATATATATTATTTATTTATATATTAAATTAAAACAAACACAAAAAAAAATAATTAAATTAAAAACTATAGCAGTATATGAAAATAGTTCCAGTGCAGTCTTGTAAAGCTAGAGCGAGCTCACCGTCTTTCTGATCCAGCACCAGCTGCTCCATCTCCTTCCTCAGATCCTCCTGGTTTATGTCGCAGGCGTCAAACGCGTCGCTCACGAACTCAGACACGCCGGGGCTGGTGGAGATGTCCTCCTCTTCCTGCCACACAGAGAACACAGGCGCTTAATCGCTGGAAGCGGAGGAGAACTCAAATCTGAGGAGAGCACACTACCTGGCCAGCCTTGGCTTTAGCGCTGACGGCCACCGGCGGAGTTTTGGGTCTGATGTTCTCTGAGAAGCAGAAAAACACAGCGAGAGTTTAAACAATGACTTTCACTACGGAGTCTCAAAATCCATCCACAGCATATCAAACGATTCCAAATAAAGTCTTCAGCTTTGTGCAAATCCTGTTTGTGTTATTTTAATATCACTGAGACTCTTTTATAGTTTTTATTTTTATATTTTCCACATTTACTTTAATTTTAGTTAAACTTTTAGTCATTTTTTATGCGTTTTTGTCATTTTGATTAGCTTTTGTTTTTTTAGTTTTTTTAGTGCATTTAGTATATTTTTAAAGTTAAATCATTTTGTTGCAGGGTTATTATTTTTAAGCAAAACTAAACCATTAAAAAAAAAAAAAACATTATCACGACTTTATTTGTTGCCTAGGCAATAGTTCTCATTTAATATTAAGTAAAATAATAATAATAATAATAATAATAATAATAAATAAATAAATAATAATTGATTGTCATTTCTGTAATAACTAAAGCTAAATAAATTAAAATGTAATAAAAAAACATATATATAAAAAAAAACCAAGATTACTAAAACCTTAACTAAAATGAAATGCAAACAGAAAATATTAAAATATTAACAGCAATAATAATAGTACATCGACATTGTTTTGTTTTGTCATTTTTATGTTTTAGTACATTAAGTTACACTAAATTAAAATTAAAAAGTTTTTTATATTTTATTTTATTTCAGTTAACATATAAAACATTACGGATTTAGTTTTAGTTAATGATAATAACCCTGTATTGTCTTGTGTTTTTATGGGAATCTCTTTCTTTAATGAGTGTTTAAAACCTGAGATGTTGTCGCTCTGCAGCGTCGCTGCGTTCTTCTCTTCTTCTCTCTGCTGCTGCGCTGCGAGAGCCGTGAGCTGAGCCGACTGCTTGATCAGAGACACGCGGTAGAAGTAGTTCCTCCAGAACACGTCCTCCTTCACCCTGACACACACACACACACACACACACACACTCAGACACACCTCTCAATCCGAGCAGTGATACACAGCAGTAACGGAGCCCACTCTCACTGTTTGGGGACGAGGTCGAAGCGCATCCTGTTGAGCAGCTCGTCCTCCTGCAGCATCACCAGAGCCACGGCGTACATCTGCTCGAAGTCGAACTGGAACTGCACTCCGGCCGGAGGGTCGCGCAGGAAGTTCCTCTTGTCCTGAACCACACACAAACACTCACGTTGTTCTGGTTTAACCCTCTGGTGTTGTTCATTTGGGAGTCTCACTCGTGTTTGTTCGCTGGTTTTAAACCGTGTGCCTGAAATTAAACTTGTTTATTTTGTGTAGTTAAAATAATTGTGATATGTGAACCACAAAAACCAGCTAAGGGTCAATCTTTAAATCTGCGAGCAGAATCACTCATCTCTCCATATGATGTTTGGTTTGTTAGGAGGGACAAATATTTGAAAATCTGAAATCGAGGGAGCAAAACAAAAAAATAAAATATTGAGAAAAATCATCTGTATCAGTTGTCCAAATGAAGTTCTTAGCCATGCATATTACTAATCAAAAAATTAAGTTTTGATATATCTTACGGTAGTACCATTTACAAAACCTCTCTTCATGGAACATGATCTGGAAGGAATATCCTAATGATTTTTGGCATAAAAGACAAAATGGATAATTTTTGTGCCCATACACGATATTTCTACAAATATCCCCCAGCGACTTTTCTTAAACACTGGGTTTTGTGCTGCTAGGGTCATATATATTTGATTAAATAATATTTTTTCTTCTACGAGCTTTGAATTTTGAGAGGAATTTCATGGTACTGATTTATATTTATGCAATAATTATAATACATTTTTCCCATTGTAAAATCATACAAAAAAAAATAAAATTTTTTACTATATAGCCAGTTATTTCATGTTAAAAAACATCTTAAAATCATGCCTTTAAAATCGAATTTTTTGAAGAAAGATTAGTGCAATCTGGTGCAAGTAAAAAAATAAAAACATCTGAAATTCTGTGGTTTAGGCTTATAAACTCTCTAGCTGTTTTTAGACACACACACATATATATATATATATATATATTTTTTTTTTAATAAATATATATATATATATTTTTTTTTTAAAACTTTTTTTAAATTTTAATTCTATTTAAAAACCCAGTTTTTGTATTAATTTTACTACAGTAGCACCTGAACACAAAGACGTTTTGTTACACATAATATCAGAGTTCAACAAATGACAACCCCATCAAAAGACGTTTGTTACCACAAAATATCAGAGTTCCAACAAAAAATGCGTAAAAATTCAAAATCTTGAACAGGAATGCTTAAATCAGAGATTAACCAATCGGATTTCAATCTCTTATTTGAGTCTTCTGGCTCAATTTTGCCACACCAGTTCATCTGTGTGTGTCTAACAGTGTGTTGTGTGTTTAAATCTGGACGTGAAGCAGCCGAGGCTCACAGCGGATAAAGAGAGTATCTGCTGCTGAATGGTTTCCTCCTCGTTGTATCCGACCCACGGCGGCACGGCGGCGTCTGTGGACAAAAGATTGAGGATTCGTGCAAATAAACAAATGCATAAAAAGATTTTCCTGCACAAAATCACAGATTCATGCATTTATGTCCAATACCAGTGTTTGCTGAAAATCTCCCAAGATGGTCTGAAAGAGGATCGAGTCTGAATCTATGAAAACCTCCCAAAATAAAATCAAAAAAAAATACAACTACAAAAACTGAAATAAAATTTCTCGAATCTTAAGGATTAGCCCCATCCCGCTTAAAACGCCCATTTGCGCCCCCCCCTCCCCCCCCCCCCCCCCCCCCCCCCCCCCATACACACGTTCTACATCAGCACTGAAATCTGAAATACCCATGTCGGCTTTTACACTAAGACGGAGCAATTTCATATATTTGGGGATAAAGACAAAACTTCTCTACATCTGTAACGACGCATTTGATGAGTAAAACCTAATACACTGCGAATTGTTTTTTTCATAACTAGACAAATGAAATGTATGCAAAAAAAAAAAAACAAAAATTAAAAAAAACAAAAAAAAAATATACTAAAAAAAACTAATAAAAAAAAATAAAACTTATGCAAAAAAAAAAAACAAAAATTTAAAATTAATTAAATGAAAAAAAAAAAATCAAAATGTTAAATTATATAGGCATTTTTTTATAATTAATTAAATGATTAAAAAACATGAATTACTAAAACTAACTAAAGTGAAAAAATAATTAAAAATATTAAAAGTAAATAGACATGTTAAAAAAAAAAACAGCTTATTATGATTATTTAACACGATTATGAGTGGACCACATGATCAAAACTTTATACGAGTGATTTATTTAAAGATAACGATGTATATCAAATATATATTTTGTGTAAATTACGTAACATCTACATTTTAGATAAAGTGATATTTCACGATTTTTAATACCACTGCAGAATACCAGGGTAACTTCTATCAGTCTGTCTTATATAAACGTCTGTAATACAATAAAAAAAAGATCAAAGGACAAATAAAATAGAAACAGACACAAAGAAACAAACAGTGCTTTAAGATGTTCATGCAGCTCCTACAGAAACTGAATAAATAAATCAGCACAGTCTTCACTGTAAGAATTAAACTTCCTTTGTTAATTTTATTATTATTAGCTAATATTATTATTAAAGCTACTAAAGTCCTTCGGTGAAGAGCAGTGAGTGATTTTCTCTCTGTCTTTTGTTGTTTGATTAATATGAAGCGGCAGGAATATTAGGCTGCTGTCACTTTAAGAGCTACACGGATCTAACTGAACTACTGTTATTCACGTATTTTCATCTCAACTGTTTAGGTTCACTTAAGACGAAACCGACGAGGGTTTATGTGAATAATCACTGAGCACTTTTGCGTGTATGCGAGCGTTTAGGTGCACCTTAAGCTAAACGCTCACTTTATTCGTCCGTCTTCCAGACATCGTCCTGAGGGACAGTGCTCCTTCACGCTTTTAAAACATGAATAAATCTAATAAACTTTAATAAATCAAGCACGGCGCATTTTGCAAAAGTCACGTTGCATGATTTTACATGTAAGCTAATTATGTTAGAAACATGCTAGCAACATGCTAACAATAATGCTAATCATGCTTATGCCAGAAACATGCTAATCATGCTAACAACATGTCAGCAACATGCCAATCATGTTAAAAGCATGTTAGCAACATGCAGAAGAATGCTAACAAATTCTAAACATCCCACAAACAATCCAAAAAATTCCAAAAACATGGCAAAAAAAGCTAAATCAACACAAAAAAAAGACAAGCAAAATACAAACAAAAAGATTAACAATGTGTTAACAACATACTAATAGTGTTAAAAACATGCTATCAACATGCTAATCAAGCCAGAAACATGCTAGCAACATGATTAACAATGTGTTAGCAACATGCTAAGTGCTAAAAACATGATAACATCTGGCTAATTATGCTAATCATGCCAAAAACATGGTAACAACATGTTAGCAACATGATTAACAATGTTAACGACACACTAATAGTGTTAAAAACATGCTATCAACATGCTAATCATGCTAGAAACATGCTAACAACATGATTAACAATGTGTTAACGACACACTAATAGTGTTAAAAACATGCTATCAACATGCTAATCATGCCAGAAACATGCTAACAACATGATTTGAAGTAGTTGTATTTCGATTAATTGTATTTCGATTAATTGCACAACTCTATTAAAACGTACAAATATAAACAAAAACTATAAAAGTATATGAGTGATCCTAAATTAACACCGGTCAGGATTTACACCGTAATTTTTAAATCAAAGTAAAATGGACATCTACAAACAAAATACACCTACTAAAAGTTACACATACTCAAGTAAATTAATTCAACAAGTAAATTATTAAATTAAATAAAAAAAAACTAAAAAAAAACAGCGTGGTGAAACAAATAAGAAATAAAATAAATTAAAAAAATCGAAAGTCTTACAACAAGATTATTAGTCACTCTTAGATTTGACGAGAAATCAAATGTTTAGTTATAAATTGTATAAAAAGTATTTGTTTAAATTACGGAGAAAAGTCCTGAAACACGTGTCTCAAACACTATCTCTCCCTTTTAACTTATGTGTCAAACAATATCTCTCCATTTCAGCATCTCGGAGGTTTGTGCTGAAAACGGACTCTTGATGTCTATATGTACCTTGTCAATGATGCCGTCGATGTTGCTCTCCTCCACCGTTTTCTTGAGCGTTTGCGCCGTTTCCGCCACAGACTCTGAGATCTTCTTAGACGCGTTACTCGCAAAGTTCAGAATGAAGCCTGACGGAGAAATGTGCGTAAAAAACACATTCACAACATCTGCGTAAAACACACGCAGGACACAATCCCTCTTATCACATGTGACAATATCTTTAGGTTGGCTTTTAAACTTATTATTATTATTATTATTATTATTATGAGACTAAAATTTCTGAATGCTACTCCTAGAGATTTCAAGCTACATCCGCCAAACTCAGCGCAGATCTTCAGACTGATTACACTTACGGTTTTATAAAAATGAAGATTAAAAATCATAAAACTCCCATAGACTTGCATTGACGGAATGTTCAATTGAGCCGACTATTTAAACTCCAACTTGCTAATCATGCTAACAACATGTTAGCAACATGCCAATCATGTTAAAACATTTAAGTAATATGCTAATCATGCTAGATACATGCCAACGACATGCTAAGCATGCAATAAACATGGAAGTAACATGGTAACAACATGCTTATCACGTTAGAAAAACATACTAAGAACAAGCTAATTGTTAGAAACATGTTAGAAACATGCTAGACATGCTTATGCCAGAAACGTGCTAATCATGCTTACATGTCAGCAACATGCCAATCATGTTAAAAGCATGTTAGCATCATGCTAATAGTGCTAAAAACATGCTAATCATGCCAAAACATGGTAACAACATGCTAGCAACATGATTAACAATGTGTTAATAACATGCTAAGTGCTAAAAACATGCTAACATCTGGCTAATTAAGCTAATTATGCCAAAAACATGGTAACAACATGTTAGCATCATGATTAACAATGTGTTAACAACATACTAATAGTGTTAAAAACATGCTATCAACATGCTAATCATGCCAGAAACATGCTAGCAACATGCTAATCATGCTAAAAACATGCTTGCAACATGATTAACAATGTTATCAACATGCTAAGTGTTAAAAACATGTTAACATCTGGCTAATAATGATAATCATGCCAAAAACATGGTAACAACATGTTAGCAAAATGCCAATCATGTTAAAGCATGTTAGCAACATGCTTATCATGCTAGAAACATGATTAACAATGTGTTAGCAACATGCTAACAACATGATAGCAAACATGTTATCATCATGCTAATGTAGAAACATGCTAGCAACATGATTAACAATGTTTTAACAACATACTAATAGTGTTAAAACATGCTAGCAACATGATAGCAAACATGTTATCATCATGCTAATGTAGAAACATGCTAGCAACACGCTATAACATGCTAGCAATGTGCTAAATCATGCTATCTCTCTCACTTTTAAACTTTAGCCTACATCTGTTTTAAACGTTTCAAGCTTTTACAACTTGTTCAAATTTTCCGGCTAAGCTTTCCTCAAGCCGAGCTATAAAGCTATATATCTGTCTTGATTATTATTATTGTTTTAATCTAGCGTGATTTGACACTACATCAGTATACTGCAGCACACGGTGATATAGTGCTGGGTAAGTGGATTCTCTGTCCACCTGTCAATCACATGACGTCATAACCCTAATACTGTAGCAGATGATAAACACAGTGCTGTAAGCTGCTGTTTCGTGTGTTTGTGTCACCGCTGAGTCCTTTGGCCTGCTGCAGGATGTGTTGGGTTTCTTCAGTCTCTGTGTTGATGTTTTCCTCCTCTGCTGCTTCCTGTTCGTCCGTTTTCTCCTCTTTCTCTCCCGACTCTCCGCCCAGCCACGAGCTCCAGCCCTTAAACATGGTGCCGGTGCTCCTCTGTCCGTCTCTCCACCGTGAAATTAAGGATCTCTGATCGTTTCAATCCGGATGACTTTACTCCATGATACACATCCGCAACGGACCACAGCAACAACAACAATAACAGCTGAGCGCTTCCGCTGACGTCATGCCGCAGTGACACCTACAGCGCGGGAGGAACGACTGCGCGCCGCTCTGCAGGAGGTCTCTTAAAGAGCGCTTCATCTGCTGTGTACAAACATCTTAAAGACGTCTTTCCGGCTGAAGCGATCTTTAACAGACCTCCTTCAGACATACGTGTGCTATCTGGATATTGGACTCTCCATTAAACAAACAAAAACCAACGGGCGTCACCAGCGCGAATCTCTAGCGCTTCGAATCACTGAGTCATTTCGCGGAGGAATCGGTTCAGTTGATTCAAAACGTCGAAAAGTTTCGGCACTGTGCACTTCATAACGTCAAATTAATTCACTGATAACTGTGTTCTTCAGAGATGATATTTTGAAATTGTTTATGAAAAATCGGTTAACTTTTCTTTTATATATTATTTATTTCTTCTGTACAATACCATGAAGAAAAAGAAAAGAAAAAGACAAGCCTGATCTATAAACTTGTCACACATATTTATAGCGATGAAGTAAATAATGCTTTGTATTTAGACATTTTAATTAAATATAGAACTCCCCTGAGTTTAGTTAAGCACACACATTAAGTGACATAATTATCGAGAAGTTAATTATTAGAAGTTAAAAATCGCCCATTTGGAACAGATATGGGCTGCTGTATGATTCGAAGCGCTCCAATCGGATCGCGAGTCATTTGATTCAGATCGGGATTCGGAGCGGGTTTGCGAATCGTATCGCGAAATGAACGATGGATGATGGTTCGCGATTGTTTCATGTGCTGCGTCCCAATTCGCATACTATCAGTCCTCAATAGTGTTTGAAATTAAAAGCAGTATGTTCCAAATGCTATAAAGATAACCATAAAGTTAACCGCACCCTTTAAATACTCCAAGTAAAAACACAAAGTCACAACACACAAGCAATCTATAAAAACAACAAACTACAAATACAAACACGCATGAAAAGTGTTTAAAAACTACAAACATGGTGGATACGGCGACAGAACGCACGTAACTACCCAGATAGCAAGCATAGTCGGCCCGATTCTGGCTGAGTGTCGGCACAATCGGCTGGAGTCCGGGTCGGCTGAAGTACTGTCTCACGTCGTCGCACCAAGTCTGGCATCTTGTAGTCGTATTAAGTACATGCATTGTATCTGGCCCTATTGCGGCTTAAGTGTGTTGGTGCAATGACTCGGTAATTAATGATGATGATGATAACAACAACAAAAACTGGCCTATAATAATTGTAATGTCCATTTTTACCCAGTTGATTTTTCATGATGATAATGATAAAATCATGATAAAATAAATATTATTATTATTAAATATTATAATAACATAACCTAATAAAATTAATATAACAGAAACAACAAAAACTATTAATAAATGGTAAATAAACATGCACATTGCATTGTCTTTGTGGACGGACATATACAAGAGCGTCCGTTAAAGACGCGGTTATGACGAAGTAGTACGTCCCAAAGCTCGCCGTATTCTGTTAAATACTCAAAAGTATGTACTTTTTCTTCACAAATAGAGTACATACTTCTAGGGCTTCTAGTATAAGTAGGCGAAACCTTCGGAGCGTGGATCACGAATCACTTGATTTAGATCCGAACTTCGGTTCGTGAATCGTTTGATTCAGATCGGAACGCGTATCGCGAATCTTTTTTTTTCCCCCCCGATTTCTTTTTTATTTTTATTAAACAGTACAAAACAAACCATTAAAGCATTAGAATTATAAAAAGAAATATAAGTATACAGTGATATAAATCCCTTAGAAAATAACCATTATTATAGTAAAAGTGTAGTAACCTTTTTTTTTTTTTTTGAAAATTGTAATTTGTATACCACAGTTTCACTACAAATATTATGGTAAAACTACGGTTAGTGACACATACCCTTGGTTATTTGTGGTTACCATTATAGTAATCGAGGTGTTTATGTACACCAATAATATTTGTTCCCTTTGCTTTTTACTCAAACCTAGAACTTCTCAGTTAACATCAACAGGGATTTGAATTCAGATGTTGCTTTCAAGTCCCACAAAGAACATAATATAATAATGAAACAAACACCTTTATGAAGCTCCAAAGAATCATAAATCAGCTCAAGAACTACGGGTTTTATCATCTGACGGAAACATCACGATTAACACGTGAAGAAATGATCGTTAAACATGATTTTCAAAAAGCATTTATTTTAATTTATAACCTAACAGTTTTAAACTTTATTTGAACAAAGAACAGCAAAGAATTCATGTAAAAAAAGAAAGAAATCCAGTTTGGGCTCTGAGCGTGTATCTGATGTGATGAGAGCGAGCGAACGGTTAGAAGAGCGTCTGAAGTGGAGACCAGACTCACATGACGGCGCAGCTGGCGTCCTGAGCCTGGAACACACACACACACACACACACACACACACACACACACACACACACACACACACACACACAGAGAGAGTACACATCACTCACATCATCTGCAGGAGAACGAGGAGCACATGCACCTGTATGTACAGCCTGATTAAAAGCAGTTTGTGACGGTAGATCTACGATATGAGTACGGTCAGATTTTAATAAAGATTAAAGAAGATTGACCTTTAGTTGATAGAAAATAGATGCATGCGCAGTGACGAAAACAGAAGTAGTAGTAATAAAAATAATAATAATAATAATAATAATAAAATATAAACAGCAAAAACTGCTAATTAAAAATAAAAAAACAAAAATACAAATATATACAGAAAATATTATATAAATAAGAGAATACAAACAAAGTGACTCAATACATAATAAATAAAAACAAATAAACAGATAAATACAAAATTTTAAATATGAAAAAATAATATAAATAATATAAATAAGAAAACAATACATAATAAAAATACAAAAATAAATAGAAAAAATAATATAAATAATATAAATAAGAAAACAATACATAATAAAAATACAAAAATAAATAGATAAATACATAACACTTAAAATAAATATTCAAAAATCTAAAAATATACAGAAAATACAAAAACAAACAAAACATACTAAAAAAATAAATAAATTACTCAATACATAAAATACCAAAAAAGAACAAAATTTTAAAAACAAAAATGAAATATGAATGCATAAAATATGAATAAAAATAAATAAATAAAAAGTGATCTATTAATATTAAATATATAGAAAACTTTGGCTGCTTAGTGAATTAGTCACGTAACTATGAGACAAGCTCCTGATGAAGCTACTGAAGGAAAACAAGGAATTGAAATGGGTTTCAGAATAAAAAGTATATAATAACAGATAATAAATAGAAAAACAGATACAATAAATAAAAAAAAACAAATAAATTTAAAAAAATAAATAATTTTAAAAACGCAAAATACTGTTTCAAGCTCAAATCAAGAGACTCAAACTCTGGAGGCTGTTCGAGTACGAAAAGCAGCTTAAATGTTGGATTCCTGTTCCTGAGATGAAACACACGCGTGTTAAAGCGCGCTCGAATGCGTTAGAAAACATGCAAAGCTGCAGTTACTGCGAAAGCAAAGCACGACGGACAGAATCCAGCTCACCTCCGGCCCATCAGGACAGAGAACAACATTTCTTTTTTCTTCTTTTGGGCTTTTACAAAACACAGGTGAAGAAACAACGACATGAATGCGGACTTCATCTCGTGCTCTTGGTTTCAGAGAAAACAGCATGTTTTTAAAGAAAATAACAAATGTTGCATTTACAGTATATTCATGCTTTTATCCAAAATGATTCAAATTTCATTCAAACTTCATCATATATTCACCAAGCACCTCCCAAGCAAACAACAAATAAACAAAAAATCATCACAAGTCCTCGCAGGTGGACGTCACGGCTACTTAACGGCTCGTGATGTTCTCATCACACTCCAGATCCTCGTCAGCTTTACCCTGAACACACACCAGACAAAACTCTGCCGTTTCCTGTCACACACACACACACACACACACACACGACTGGGTAGATTGAATGGTCTCAGCATCTCATCACTCTCCAGAATAACAGCGTCAGAGGACTTCACATGCCTACAGCTTTAAAGCAATTATACCGCATGAATTATATAGATCATGATGTAACACTAGGTGGCGCTATGTTCTCAGGTGCCTCTGGGACATGCTGTCCATGATCAAAACACACAAATAAAATAGATATTAACATAAATAAAAAATATTAAATAAAAACCAATAAAAAATAATCAACAAAATGAATGCATAAAACTAAATTAAATATAAAAATACAATTTAGATGACAGAGTTGCATAAAATACGATATCAAAATTGCATGAAATTATTTTAAATAAAATATAAAACAAATACATAAATATAAATGAAATAAAAATAGATAAATGAATAAATAAAAATAAATGTAATAAAAAATGAACGAACTAAATAAGTGGGTAGTAGTAGTAGTATTAATAATAATAATAATAATAATAATAATAATAATAATAATAATAATAAATAAAAATAAATTAGATCAAATTGCTGAAAATATTTTAAATAAAATATAAATAAAACAAATTAATAAATAAAAATAAGTAAATGATAAAAACAATAAAAATTAAACGATATAAATTAATAATATATATATGGTATACTATATAATCATAGAATATATATAATATATATTATATATATATTATATATATATATAGATATATATATGATATATAAGAGCCCCGCCTTAAATTTGTTTAAAAAAAAGTTTGGAACAGACACCCTATTTCACAACACGGAGGTACGCTTCTTATTCTGATTCATTAACCGCTATATTAAATAACTAGAAGAATAAGTGCAGAAAAATAAATAATTAAATAAAATGAAAGGAATAGTGTTTTGCATTATCAAACTGTTTTTGTATGAATAAAATGACTGGAATTATAAAACAGATAGTTCCGGTCCTTGATTCTGATTGGCTGAGCCGCGTTCGAAGCTGTTGTAAATTACTCTACAAACACACACCTTTGTTTACTTCTGTGTGTTGCTCGGCAACCACTTTGTAGCAAGCAGACCTGTTTCTGAGGAACTACATTGTTTGGTGGAAGAATACTGTTTTTATTAATATCACTACACTTTATTTGCTCTGTTTTATTCTGTGAAACCTAATTATGTATATGGTATAACCGTTTTATAAAAACAATAATCCCCGAGAAGCCGTGGTTTACAGTGAATATATAACAGCTAAGAGGGTTTTAGTCTCCCTGCCTAACAACGCCCCTCAGCTGTTATAACTCACTGTAAACCACGGCTTCACACAGAGTCTTACACATTCAAGTTATCATGCATTAAACAAACACTGGGTTATAACAGAATACAGGTGTGTCACCTAGTTATACGCGCACATCACCGAAACGCCCACCACTCCGAATCGTCGGTCCCCAGCACCAGTATCCCCCCGAGCACCAGATCCCCCCGCGGCACCAGCTCCGTCGCTGACCCCGCGGCCCAGATCTGGACACACGCCGCAGGCAGCATTCAGACGGGTCACTCGGACAAACCCGAGCTCATTTAGCAGTGCTTGACCAGGCTTACCGTCAGCGTCTGTCCGGCGCTCAGCACACACGGAGAGGGGATCTGAAACACGATGTCAGGAGCTTCTGCTTCACTCTTCCTCAGCACCCAGCCGCCCACAGACTGATCCTGAACACAGACGGAGCTGGACATTCATCCCAATCCAACAAGCACATACTCACGTCCTCCAAACACACACTTTACCACATCAACATCTCATACACAAACATTTCTGCTTTCCATTTTCAAGCACATTTACTCATATTGTGATGTACACTGCAGGCGTGTTATTACACCATAGAAACATTTACTTCAAATAAAAACTGAAGAAAAAAAAAATCACTTAGCAGCCAAGTCAACATTTATAATTTGTTTAAAACACTGAAAAAATTTAATAATTATTATTCATATATATATATATATAAAAAATATAGAAACAAAATTATAATAATATATATATATATAAATATAAAATATTAAAAATTAATATAGACACCAAAAATTAAAATATTATTAAAAGCTATATTATACAAACTAACAAGTGAAAAAGGACCAATTAAAACAAAATTAAATATTAAAAAAGCTATTTAATAGACACAATCTATTAAGTGAATAAAAACATATAATATATAATACTCTATATATATATATATATATATATATATATATATATATAAATTCTTAATATTAATAAACTATCTAAACAAAAACTAAAAGCGACAAAAACACAAAATAACTAAAACTTTAATTAATAAATTGATAAAGGAATAGAGTGTAAAGTAAAAAAAAAAAAATCTAAATATTAATAAAAACTATATAAACACACAGTATTAAAAAAACTAAGTGATAAAAATAAAACAAAATTACTACAAGTTTAAGAAAAAAAACCTATTTAAGTGACAAAAACACATCAAAATGACTAAATCTTAAATTAAAATTCAAAAAAATCTAAATATTAAAAATTATATAGATATACTAAAAACAATAAAAAGGACAATTACTACAATTAAAATAAAATGAAAATTCTAAATATTAATACTATACAGTATATTAAACTAATAAGTGACAAAAACACAAAATTACTACAACTAAACAATTAAAATGAAAAAGTATAAGTGTGAAACATTATAAAATGATAAAAATAAAACTAAGAGATGTACCAAACTACTTTCAGAACACAAATAAAAATACCACTACGAATCACAAAACATTTAAAATAAAGAATAGAAAATATTAAAAAAAAAAAAAAAAACACAGCAAAATAACTAAAACTTGGTAAATATTAACAGAAAGTGTAAGAGTTCATCAGTGCTGAATCAACAGTGATCATGTTCAGAGAGACTGGAGTGTGGCACCTGATCCGAGTTGTTCTTGAGCTTGATGAAGCGTCCGTCCGGGTCGATCTCGTCAATGGACAGGCTCCCGCGCGACGAGGAATGCTGGGAGAGCTTGTAGCTGGGGGACAGTCCTGAACTCGTGCCCTCGTGCTTGCGCTTCCTCGTCCAGTGTCTCCTCACGGCTTGAGCGTGAGTGCGAGGGATGGACGACTGCTGCACCGGACTCGGAGACAGATTCAGTCTGCACACAAACACAGCACTCAGCATCAGTCTACGCACTGCTTCAGGCTCGCTGACGTAGCTCTCAGTGCATTTAATCCACTGTTAAACGTTAGCTGATAAAAACAACTGTTTGTTCATGTTAGTTCACGGTGCATGAACTAATGTTAACACTCTTATTATTATTATTATATAAATTCAAATGATGCATAATACATGGGGTACATACAATTGTTGAAATGGACATTTAACCAAAGCATTTAAATAAAAGTAAAAATAAAAAAAAAATAAAAAAAAAAATCACCTAAAAAATAATAAACTAATAAAAACAAACCAAAAAAGGCATTTAATCTTTGTTAAATGTTAGCTAATAAAAATACAGCTGTTCATTGTTCATGTTAGTTCAGTCCTTTAATTAATGTTAACAAATACAACTTTTGATTTTAAAAATGTATTCAATTATAAATTGAAATGATACATAAAAAACAAGGTTTATAAAACTGTTGAAATGAACATTTAACCACAAAATAATTTTAAATAAAATACAAATAAATACAAAAAAAAACAAAAATAAAAAAAAATAATAACAAATAAATAATAAAATAAAATAAACAAAAAAATCATAATTATATATATTATAATTATACTTATAAATAAGCAAATAAAATAAACAAATAATGAATCCATTCAAGTAGAGCTTGGAAATGGGAACTTTTGTTTAAAGTTAAATGCTGAAATAAACATTAATATATAACATTATAGATGTAAAAAAAAATATATATATGTCCAAACTTTTTGTAGTTATACATAAAAAAAAAAAAAGTTTTTCGTTGAAGAAATTATATTTTTTTTGTCACTTTTGATCAATTTAATGCATCCCTGGTGAATAGAATTTCTTCAAAAACAAGCAAAACAAAAACCATTTCAACAGTGTTTACTGAAGCTTAAAATCACCCAAAACAACAACTCTCCCTCCAGCATCTTGCGGTAGGCGTTGATCTCCATGTCCAGCATGAGCTTCTTGCGTGAGCTGAGCTCCCCAGCATGAGCTTGACGTCCACAACTTTCTCTCGCACCTCCACCACAAGCCCAACATCAACCAGATCCTCGTACCCAGGTTCCAGCTCTCCTCCACTCCTGCATCTGCTGCAGCACTCCTCCAACCGCCCCTCCACCTCCTGCCACATCCGCTGCCATCTCATCTCTCCCTCTGTGAGAGCCGCTGCTGGTTAACATGTCACTAACACCAACAACATTCTGCTCCAGCTCCTGAACACGAGCCTCCAGAGCTGCATTCTGAGCCACACACACATCACTCATGAATACCACTGCTGTTCAACAGTCTCTTCTGTGCACCAGCGCTGCATTTATTTCATCAAAAAGGTGAAATATTATTACGATTTCAAACAGCTGTTTTCTATATGAATCTCTGTTAAACTGTAATTTATTTCTGTGATGCGCAGCTGTATGTCTGTATGCGCCAGCTGTATTTTCAGCATCATTACTCCAGTCTTCAGTCTCACATGATCTTCAGAAATCAGAACAATATGATGATTTATTATCAGAGCTAAAACTTGTGCGGCTTAATTTTTTTTGGAACTATAAAAATGGTAATTAATGTTTTATCTCTATAAAAATTTATACTATATATATATATATACAGATATTAACCTCAAAATTATACACTAACATTTACTATTTTTCATGAAGAAATTATAATGTATTTGTCACTTATGAAAAATTTGTGCATCCTTACTGAATAAGTTAATTTCTAAAAAAAAAAAAAAAAAAATTCCTGAACCATGACTGAACTTCTGAATATATATATATATATATATATATATGATATATTATAGCTACAGAGCTGAGTAGTAACGATTGCATGTTCTGGATTAACGTACTTCAGTTCCAAAACTCAAGTACTTGTACTTAGAGTAAACTACTTTTAAAATACTCGTGCATCAGCTACATTTACTTGTTTATGGTTACATGATTACATATTTTTACACCCTGGTAAAATTGGTTTACAAATCAATGATTCTCCTAAATTTCAGTCTTTTTAACGTTTTATAATGTTTTCATAATAAACTGTCTGTTAAAAGACGTTCATGATCTTTAGAGTTTATTTCTGGCGGTGAGGGGCAGCTGTGTTCAGCATCACCTCAGAAGAATCAACAACAATAATGGAAATGGAGGGGAACGCACTCTTTAACTCCTCAACGTACGCATAATTTCATTTACAAAGAAACGTAAAAAAACATGGAAAAATGTCACTTTTCAGTGGAGAGATCTGCCCTACCAAGGATGAATTTGCTGTCCACTGAATCTTCGACCTAGAAAGTTAATTTCATGTTCTGTAATATATTTTTTTGTAATGTTGATTTTCTTCATTGTAACTACCTTTAATGCACTTCAGGTGTTTTGAGATGAAATATGCGGCTAGAATTTTTTAGTTGGAATATGTATATATATATAAACATGATGTTTTTCATTGATACAGTTCATACACACTTCTAGAGTTTTTTTAGATTAAATATTTGCCCTAGCAATTATATTGCTGTTACTTTCAGTTTTTCAATATTGTATTTGAATGTACTGTTTTCTAAATTTTCTTATTATATGTAAATATGCGTTAAAATCATAAGATGTGACTTTGTTTTATTATTCATGTTACTAGCAAACACGTAAGCAGGTATGTAAGTTTTGGTATTTTGTAGTATTTAAATATCTTTTTTGCACTATATTTTTTCTTTGTATCTGTCAAAATAGTACAAGATAGCTATTCAATTTCCGTGATATCAATAACGTCCCACCACAAATTATCCCCAATGTAATCCAAAAGTAATTTAATTACATGACCAAAAATGTGTACTCTAAGAGATTATATTCTGACGACAAATTTTTTCATGTAATCTGTAATCAGTAACTGATTACAATTCATATAATCTCACATAACATTTATTACTTTTCATAAATAAATAAAAAAAAATAACCCAAAATATCAACTAACATAAAATTTAATACACCCTTCATGAAAAAAATAAACCAAATCTCTTGAACAGTAGTGTAGATGAGGTTTAACTATTTTTGAACAGTAGTGTAGATGAGCTTAAAATGAACAGATTCTAAATAAAAAACACCCGAATTAACATAGTGTAGATGAGCTTAAAATGAACAGATGTGAAGTAAAAAGCTCCCGTTTTAATATCAGCATTCACAGCTGCAGGATCATTACCTGTTTCTGCAGGTTGCAGATCTGAATGGACTGAGACTCCAGTCTGAGTTTAGTTCCCACCAGCTCTTCTCTCGTCGACGAGGCGAAGTCGCTGTTCTTCAATCCTTCACCCCCCCCCTGCTTTCCCCACCCCACAAGAAAGAGATCAAGGCAAAGCACTGAGAACCGGCAGGAGGGTGTGTTCTGTGAAATGACTGACACATTACTGAGGTACCATGACAGACAGATGTGACGGACTCAAGCACTTCCTGTGCGTCCAGGTCGCAGCAGCCACTTCCTGTCGCTCAAATCCCTGAACTACAGTTTTCCTGCACCTCAGCTGAGAGAAACTGCAGACTACCTCACTCTGAGAGACAGACGGATAAATGTACATGCACACTTGACTGCAGGAAAAGACTATTTAACCCTTAAATCGCATTAGACTGTGCTCATATATTCCCGGGTCATTTTTGACCCGGTTAAACGTGAGCTTATGTAAACAGCAGACTAACGTTCATTTTTTTTCAACGAAAACCATATTGTATCTGATCTTTAACTTCTCATTAATGAGTGAAAATGCAAAAATGTCAAACTTTTGAATGTTACCGTGTTTTACTATGGTGTTACTACATTTTACCCCCTTTTCGTTAATTAAACAATTGACAAATTCTATGAAACTTTTAATTTTACAAGAACTATCGCAAAACAACTGTGACTTGAGATAAAATATATTTTTTGCAGTATTACCGAGCAATTTTATTTCAGTATCTCATATGAAATTTATAAGAACAGATAAACTGATAATTATCAGTATTAATGAATAAAATTGATCAAAAACAGTCCAAATTTATGAAACCTACATATTCTTTTTCTAACAAAACAACATCAAAGCAACATAAATGTCACTCTGGAATGTTTTCAAATAAAATATATTTATTTTACTTGCATGAACTTTCACCTTCGGATGAAGACGACTACGCTTCATCAATAACTGGCAGCTTTCAAACTCTTTTTCAAATTTGGCTATTTGGTCTTTGAACTGTATAGTTAGTTTGTCAGATACATCTTTTGTCTGGCAATACGTAACTGAACGAAGTACA
>NC_056594.1:20172048-20175890 GCF_018340385.1 Cyprinus carpio | reverse complement strand
GACTGACACATTACTGAGGTACCATGACAGACAGATGTGACGGACTCAAGCACTTCCTGTGCGTCCAGGTCGCAGCAGCCACTTCATTTGACCTGGCACTTCCTGCAGCGCCCACAGGTCGTAGCAGCCACTTCCTGTCAGCTCAACCCCTTGAACTACAGTTTTTCCTGCCACCTCAGCTGACGGAGAAACTGAGACTACCTCACTTGAGAGACGACGGTCATTTTTTTCAACGAAAACCATAGGAAAAGACTATTTAACCCTTAAATCGCATTAGACTGTGCTCATATATTCCCGGGTCATTTTTGACCCGGTTAAACGTGAGCTTATGAAACAGCCATAACTTCATTTTTTTCAACGAAAACCATATTGTATCTGATCTTTAACTTCTCAGTCAGATGTGAAAAGTTAATTAAACAATTGACAAATTCTATGAAACTTTTAATTTTTTACTATGGTGTTACTACATTTTACCCCCTTTTCGTTAATTAAACAATTGACAAATTCTATGAAACACTAAATCAAAACAACTGTGACTTGAGATAAAATATATTTTTTGCAGTATTACCGAGCAATTTTATTTCAGTATCTCATATGAAATTTATAAGAACAGAGAAACTGATAGAACAGGACAGATATCAAACTGATACTATCAGATAATGAATAAATTGATCAAAAACAGATCCAAATTTATGAAAGCCCCAAAACCTACATATTCTTTTTCTAACAAAACAAAAACATCAAAGCAACAATAAATGTCACTCTGGAATGTATTTCAAATAAAATCGATTTTATTTTACTTGCATGAACTTTCACCTTTCCGATGAAGACGACTACTGCCTTCAATCAATAACTGGCAGCTTTCAAACTCTTTTTCAAATTTGGCTATTTGGTCGCAGCTTTCAAACTCTTTTTCAAATTTGGAAATTTATACTTAGTTTGTCAGATACATCTTTTGTCTGTTTAGTGTTTTTGTGCAAGAATGTTTTTTTGAGGGGGGGGTGTGCAAGACGAGCATATGTCACCATCAAAAAACACACCCATGTCACAAAAACAACCAAAAGCAGCAGATAATTTCACCTGTAGAGCCACAGTTCACTTCTGGTCAAAAACTGTTTCTTTTATTTTTTGTTGTATTGATTTAGTTTAAAATAATTTAAAAAACTCTGGAATAAATAAATGGTGTGTTTTGATAGTCTTACTTCATATGCAAAAAACTGTTCCCGTACTAAAAACTGAATTTTTAATTTCTTTTATTTTTTGTATATCTCTTGCAAAAAATTTTTTTTAAATAGAAAAAAAAAATGCATATTTTGATGGTCTTAATCCATGTGCAATTCTTTTTTTCCTTTACTAAAAACTATAAATTTTGTAGACATTTTTATGTAACCCTTTTTGGGGTCAAAACTGACCCGAATTCCAAAGATGTAACAATTTAGTTCACATGGTTATATATCTTAAGAAATATTTTTTTTTTAAATCTGTAAAAAAATAAGTGTATTTCGATGGTCTTAATCCATATGCAACATTTTTTCCTGTATTAAGAACTATGGATTTTTTAGAAATGATAAACTGCTTCAGAGTGAACCTGAATTGAATGCGATAGAAGGGTTAAGCTGGGAAACTTGATTTTGTGCATTGCTGCTGCATTATGAAACGCATCAGAAAATTCATAAAACTGCAAAGAAATAAGCATATATAGTCTTTCCTACAGTCAGTTTTCATCTGAAGAGAAGGGAATTTGCTGAACACGTGGTTTATAGTCTCAAACACATCCGCTTTAAAAGCTCCAGCATCTGGAGGAAACTGAGGAAAGTATTTGGGGAGATTTTGATCACCTCTCCCTCACTATTCTGCCAAGGAATCAACTCAAAACTCTTATTATCTGCTCATATACCATTCTGTTATAAAAAAACAAATAAGGAACATCTATTAATAAGTAAGTAACAGAGTTTTATAAACAAGCACACACACAAGAACTGGCCAGCTGATAGAAAGCAAGTAAGAAATGTATATGCATTACTGACTGACAGCGTGTTTCACAAGTGTGCACACTAGAAAAGTGCCAGGAGACATATGCAGGGCGTTTCTTAAAGGCAGAGAAAAAAGGAGACTGTCATGCAAAACTATATTATCAATAAAAAAATTAAAAAACTACTACTACTACTACAACAACAATATTCATATAATTTTTTTATAATAATAATAAAAATAATAATAAAATAAAATATTTTATTATAATAATAGTAATATATTTTTATTTGGATAATGTAAAAAATATATAAATAAAATATTTTATAATGCTTATATATGCAAATAATGATATTAATAATCATAATACTAATAATAATATAACTAATAAGAATACTAATAATAAGAATAGAATACGATTTTTGTAATGCAAATAATATTAATATAATAATAAAATATTTAATAATAATAATAAATAAAATTTTTGTAAAACAAAAAAAATTAACATAATAATAAAGACAAATAATATTAATATAATAATAAAATATTTAATAATAATAATAAATAAATTCCTCTCTCTAAATATCTATATAACTTTTCTAATAATAATACTAATAATAATAATAATAATAAATAACTTTTAAAAATATAATGCGTGTAACAACTAAGATTTTAGGTATTATTATTATTATTAAATACATTAAAATGTATTTTTATAATTGCAAAACGATTAATAGTACTAAAATAAATAATAGAATAACATGATTTAAAATAATATTAGTAGGACTTATAATAGTAAAGTGATATATATATCTACAGATATATCTATATATTATATATATATATATATATCTTATCTATATATATAATATCTAATTTATATTCATTCTTTCTACTAATAATAGTAATATAAATATATTTTAATTGAATGAATGAATATTTTAGGAGGCTATGATGACAAGGGCCAGTGGAGGGACCACATTAACACACACACACACACACATACATTACATTTACATTTAGTCATGTAACTGATGCTTTATCAAAGCGGGACTCTACAATATCTACATACTATAGTATCTACATATCTAGGACACTAATAAATTAGTAACTTTTAAACAATAATGGTAACAACTTATATTTTATGTATTATTATTATTATTAAATACATAAAATGTGTATTTTTATAATGCAAACAATAATAGTACTATAATAATATAATAGAATACATATTTAATAATAATATTAGTATTATTAATAATAGTAAATTTTATATATATATAATATATATATATATATATATATATATATAATATAATATATATATATATCAATATATAATTTATATTCATTCTTTCTATAATAATAGTAATATAAAATATATTTTTATTTTATAATGAATGAATATTTTAGGAGGCTATGATTGACAAGGGCCAGTGGAGGGAACACATGAACACACACACACACACACATACATTACATTTACATTTAGTCATTTAACTGATGCTTTTATCCAAAGCGACTTACAATATATACTATACTATACATATATACATATATAGACACACACACACATAATATATATAACAATAAATGTTTTTCATTTGCTGTAACTGTATATATAATAAAATTACAAATATAACAATATAAACAAGACGACCTTGGGAGAAAAATCAGTTTTAGATTATAAATGAAATGACTGAGGGTTTTTGAACAAAAGCAGACAGTTGTACCTTAGCAGCGAAGGTTTTCTCCAGCTCCTCTTTGTACTGCTGGATCTGAGCTTCATGTTCCTCTCGGAGCTGCTTCATGGCTTCGGCTAGTTTCCCCTCGAACTCCTTCTGTCTGCCGCTGTCCAGCTCCATCAGCCG
>NC_056594.1:20112048-20167048 GCF_018340385.1 Cyprinus carpio | reverse complement strand
GCTACCGGGCCGTGACAAGCCCAAAAACAGACGGGATGCGCGTGAGGTTTGCGGTTGCCGTTGCGTTCACACCGGCGGACCAAACTAAGTGCGCTTCATTGCTGTCAGCTGCGCCGTTACGTCACATCATGAGACCGCGAGCGCAGTCCGAGCAGCGCATTTAAAGGGAAAGACGACGTAAAAAGATCCGCGGCAGAACACTGATCTTAATATATCTAAATATGATTATTCACTAAAATATATTTGGTGAAAGAGGTTCAGGTGACAAAAAGTGTGGGAGAGTTTGCATTACAGGTAAATAAGAAAAAACATGAATTTGTGCATTTTAATGTGATTGAAAGACGAAAGCCTTTTAAAGACATAGTAATTAAATAATCTACTGAGTGATAATTCAAATAAAAATGATTGTGTTCATCAGTGGTTGATGCAGTTGAAACGCTTCTTAAACCTGAAATGATTTTTGTACATGCAGTGGTCAGATTCTGGTCTTTCTGTGAATGTCCACACATCTGGAAGATGTTCTGAATGTGTATAAGCCAGCTATTCTGCTGAACCTGTGATACTTTTTTCAGGATTCTTTGATGAATAAAAAGTTAAAAAGAAGAGCATTTATTTAAAATAGAAATCTTTTCTAACAAAATACACTACAGTTCAAAAGTTTGGGGTCAGTACATTTTTATTCTTTCTTTTTTTTGAAAGAAATTAAAACTTTTATTCAGGAAGGATGTGTTAAATTGATAAGAAGTGATAGCAGAGAGTTATATTGTTTGAAAAGATTTATACTTTGAATAAATGCTGTTTTTAACTTTTTATTCATCAAAGAATCCTGAAAAAAGTATATAATGGCAGAATTATAATTCTAGAATTTGCAAAATTCTACAAGTTGTTAACAAAATTTTCAGTATCTGCTAAGTGTAAATTATTTTACCAAAATAAGAGGGATGATACAAAACGCATGTTATTTTATTTTTTTAGTACTGACCTAAATAAGATAACAATATAAGTCTTTATTATCAATTTTTATCAATTTTACACATCCTTGCTGAATAAAAGCATTCATTTCTTTAAAAAGATGCATTGTGTTTCCTTCTGGAGCATCAGCGAGAGTTTGAAGCCTCTGTAATAATTGAGTCTGAGTCCCTCAGTTGTCCTCAGTGTCATACAGTCACTGCTGGAAAGGGTTCAAATACACAAAAATACTGAAAAAGCAAAGAATTTGTGGGAGCTGAAGGATTTTTCTGAAGAACAGCAGGCAGTTTAACTGTTCAGGACAAACAAGGAACTCATGAAAAACACAAAACACAGCTGTGGATCATTCAGCTAACAGCACACTGTTAAGAGTCAAGGGGATGTAAACTTCTGAACAGGATCATTTTTATAAATTCAACTATTGTTTTCTCTTGTGGACTATATGTAAACATCTTTTATGGGAAATATCTTATTCAGGTCAGTACTAAATAAAAAATAACATGCATTTTGTATGATCCCTCATATTTTGGTAAAATAATTAACATTTTGCAGATACTATATAAAGTGTATGAAAAATTTTGACCACAACTGTGTGTGTATACACACACACACACTGAATAATTATTATGGTAGTTTGTATATACAGTATATATATATATATATATATAAAATTATCATTAAAATTATGCAGTGATTTAAATTTAGTATTTAATGTTTTTATTTAAAAAAATCAATAAATTGACATTAAAAGACATTTATCCTGCATTTAATAAAATTTCACCCATTCATCAAAAAACGTCAAAGTAATTTGGGTATTCATGATTTACACTTCACTAAAAATATGAAATGAAACGTCTTTTTTATTTCTTGTAATTTAATGTCAAATCAGGATACTGTGCTTTAATGGACTGGGTTAGAAGATGCAATAAATTACAGTAAATTAATGTGCCTTATCAGTTACTCCACAAACAATCTGTTTATTTATTTGCAAAATATACACAAATATATCTGAATTCACATTGTGAGAAATGCTGACAGGTTAAATTTGTTGTGCCATACAGTAAAGCATGGCTAGCAAGCAAGTACACGTGTAAATGACATGAATCAAAATAAATATCTATCACATAAATTATGTGAAAGTACATTAAACACCCACCAGCTGTTGCAAGTCCTTCTTTCTTTCTTTCTTCAGTGTTTTTTTTCCGACGGCCTGAAGATAGTTTCCCGCAGTTGATTAATTATATTAAGAATGGCACATTTCAATTTATTTTTTATTATTTATTTTGTATTACAAGCTTTCTGAAATGTTATGTCTAAATATGCAAATGAAGAATTGTCTAAATAAATATGCACTAATGTTCATATTTCAAAAATGAAATCTGAACATTAGATTAAAAATTCTTGTTTGATTTTGCTGACATATTAGAGTTAAAGGTTTTTGGGTTTATTTTTTCTCTCTCTATATTTTAGAAAATACTGTCGACAGCCAGAAAAAAAATAAAAAAAAAAAATAATAAAAATTGTTGTGTGTTAGGAATAAAATGTCATATAAATAAGTGTGAATGAAATATGAACAAACCCCTCAGTAAAATCCTTCAGAATATAGAGAGGAATAAAACTGTAAGTTTTGGTGTGTGTAAGTGCTGCTGAAGTAGAGAAAAAAAATGAATAATCTTTAAAAATATGGATTTTCAACATGTTTTTGGGAATAAAATGTTGTATAAATTAGTATGAAAGAAATATGAACAAACCCTTCTTTAAAATCCTTCAGAATATAGAGAGGAATAAAACTGTAAGTTTTGGTGTATGTAAGTGGTGCTGAAGTGGAGAAAAAAATTAATAATCTTTAAAAATAAGGATTTTCACTATGTTTTGGGGAATAAAATGTTGTATAAATTAGTATAAATGAAATATGAACAAACCCCTCTATAAAATCCTTAAGAATATAAAAAGGAATAAAACTGTAAGTTTTGGTGTATGTAAGAGCTTCTGAACTGGAGAAAAAATATTTTGAAGATATGGATTGCAATTGAAATCTACAGACGCAAATTGATAAAGTGCAATAAAATAAACACTTAAAAGTGTATTTTGAATGTTTTCTTTCCACTGAAACACTGGAGCGCTGAAGTTTTTAAATGCTGATACTTAGTAGTTTTCATCCATTTGCATTCTTATTCAACTCAATAAAATACTGCAAATGACATAATCAAGTCAGTTTCCCATAAAACTGCAAAATTTGCATATATTTACATATTACCATCCATGACTACAAGTCAATATTTGTATATTATGCCATTGTTTTTTTAGATTACATCATTCCCAATGTTTCATGGGATGCATAATTTATTGCATCATGCAGAGTGTTTTGAGTATACTGTTAAATTTGTATTACTATATTTATATTACTTCATACAAGGTAGTTTCTCTTCTGACTGAATGTTTCACTCATAGACAGTCACAGGTTATGCATCACTATATACAGCTGTTTATTTGTGATTTTTCCAAAACATCTCATTTACTACATACAATGCACAAAATAACTGTGTAATGGACATTCAAGGACAAAAGAGAGATCACACAAATGAGACGGTCTAAGATGACTGACAGTTTAAAAATGAAAGAATGATAATTATACATTAGTGTTTTGAGCTTTTTGAGTTTCTCTAGTCATATAAAAGTGATGTGAGGTGTGTTTCTGTGATTTAGAAAGTCACGATGGGTTCTCGAGATCCAAACCGTGATCCACCACCGACCAGATTTGTCCAAGATTTCGCCTAAAAGTCCAAGATTTTGCCTTTTATGACCATGTTCAACAAATTTAATGCAAGAAACCAGGACAAAGCGGTGGTGAATCCGTCTCAAACAGACCGGTACCGTGTCTAAAACAGCATGTAAAAGAGCTGCTTTACCAACCAACTTATCCCAAATTACATGAATTATCCAAGCAATTCTCAAATTAAATCAGTGATTAAAAAATAGAAAACATACTTAATCTCAGGACAAATAAGCATGTGTCTTCAATCTTAAAACACAATCCATGCTAGAAAATGGCATGATTTATCATGTAGCAAAACAAAACAGCAATGTGTAATCGTGATTTGAAGTTTATACATTCGGAAAATAAGGCACCTGTTTCCAGGAGCGTTCTCTCGGACCGTCTGTCTGAGACGAATGTGTTTGGATCACTAAGAAACCAGCCTGAGTTTCCCGTGGTTTTGGTTTGGTTCATTCGGAGAGCTGAGAATCACAGTCCGACTGAACAGATTCAATCAAACACTATCTGAAGGCCTCTAGCTACGCAAACTCATTGCATTTCTAAATCTGTCATTTATTGTACACACTAGTGGACATAAACATGAACGCTGGTTTTCTTCAACCAGTTCTCTGTTTCAGATCAGATCTGTTGTCCTGTTGGAGCGAAAGTTTGAAGGGTCGAGTTAAAGTTAGTTGATTTATTTCTAAACACACACAAATGACGCATTTGAGTCCTGAGATTTTCATTAAAGTCATTATTGTTTTATGGAATACTGAATTGTTTATTATAAATGTTTTACACTGCCGTTCGAAAGTCTGTGATCAGTAAGACTTGTAATGTTTTTAAAGAACTCCTCTTCTGCTCATCAAGGCTGCATTTATTTAATTAAAAATACAGAAAATAAACAGTAATCTTGCAAAATGTTATTACAATATAAATTAATGGTTTCTATTTTAATATCCTTTAAAATATAATTTATTTCTTTGATGCCATTACTCCAGTATAAAGTGTCACATGATCTTCAGAAATCATTCTGCTATGATGATTTATTATTAGAATTATCAACAGTTGTGCTGACAAATATTTTTTTTGTAAACTGCGATACTTTTTCAGGATTCTTTGATGAATAAAAAGTTAAAAAGAACAAACTTTATTCGAAATATAAATCTTTTCTAACAATATAAATCTTTGCTATCACTTCTTAATAATTTAACACATCCTTGCTGAATAAAAGTTTTAATTTCTTTCAACAAAAAAAAAGAAAGAATAAAAATGTACTGACACCAAATTTTTAAACAGTAGTGTATATTGTTAGAAAAGATTTCTATTTTAAATAAATGCTCTTCTTTTTAACTTTTTCTTTTTAACTTTTTATTCATCAAATAATCCTGAAAAAAAGTATCGCACGTTCCAAAAAAATATGAAGCAGCAGAACAGTTTCTAATATTGATAAAAAAACAACATATTAAAATGATTTCTGAAGATCATGTGACACTGAAGACTGGAGTAATGATGCTGAAAATACAGCTGCACATCACAGAAATAAATTAGATTTTAATGTATATTGAAATAGAAAAATGTTATTTTACATCATAATACTTTTTCACAATATCACATTTTTCCCTGTATTTCTGATCAAATAAATGCACCCTTGATGAGCAGAAGAAACTCCTGTAAAAACATTTAAAATCATTCTGATCCCAAACTTATGACCCGTAGTGTATATGTCAGTTTTTAAACAAATCATATGACCTTGTAATCTTGAATCAAAATAACGTCCCCTTCCTTTACAAATGACAGCAATCCAATCGATTCAAGTCCCACCCTACATTTTTACTCATTCAAGAAGCCATTTCTAGATAATTCTGTACTGAACCTGCGTTCAGTCCGACTGTGAGCCTCGATCTCGCGAATGATCTTCACAAACTGGGCAGAACTTCAAACTAACACCCGAACCTTGACATGCTCCCAAAATAAGGCTTTGGGGTGTAGGCACACAGAGGTCTGAATGAGCTAGCGTGGAGAATAGTGTCCAAACATTGAGCAGTAATCTGTCAGTCTTTCCGTCACTCCAAAAAAAAAAGCAACAACATGACATTATATGACTTTTACGCTGAAGATAGTACTGAGTATTTCTGTCTGTAAAGTAAATGCTGGTGGCGAATCTATACGTTTGTGTTTCTGAGTGTGTAGTTTGGGGGAAAATGGATGGAGAAATGGCAGAAGCACAGTGGATCAGAGGTGTTTAGATGAGCTGATGATGAGGAAGAAACAGAGAGGACAAAGCATCAGTGAAACCAGATAAAACCAGCCTTGTTTAAATCGAAATGGCGAGCAATGTTTGGCAGATGTATACAAGAATGTGTTCGAAACCATCTAGACAAAATGGAACTGAATGGAATAAATAATAATATAATTAATTATTATTAAATAATGAATAACAATTATGATTAATAAAAATAATAAATGCTTTTATTTTGTTAAAAATTAATTGCAATAATAATATTATTATTATTATAAGTAATATTGTAATATTCTAAAACAATAATAAAAGCATATTATTATTAATAGCAATCATAATAATACCAGAATTAATTATTATTATTAATTATTTTTAAATATAATAATAATAATACAGCATTAATTATTATTATTTTTAAATATAATGATAATAATAATATCAGCATTATTTTTTAATATAATAATAAAATTGCAGCATTATTAAATAATAATTAATGTTTTACTATTATTATAATTAGAATTATTTACAATAATAAAATCATTTATAATAATAATAATAGTAATTTATTATTAATAGTGCTAATTATTATTAAACTATTATTATTATTATTATTAACAGTAGAACTATTATTATTATTACTGTTACTATTATCATTGCTGTTGTTGTCAATAATAATAATAATAATAAAAATAACAATAAAAATAATGTGAGGGAAGTCAAATATGTAACCACTCCTTTCAAAACAAAACCAACCCAATATAATTTAAACATAATCAATACAACATAAAATCATCCTTTATAAAGATGTAGAACATTCTGTGAGAATATAACCTTTATATCTTTAATATTGGCTTAGTAAGGCCATGTCAAAGATTGAAATCATAGTGAGATGAATGGCTGAAATCAAACTTTGATGCTTGTTATCTCATACTTTAGCCTGGATTTCACAGACAGGGTCACATATGCTTCATGCCACCCTTGATTGAGTTCCCACATGGTTAAAGAATCTGACCACACCACTGGGACAAAGAGACATGTGGAGAAATAGGAAAGAAAAGACCAAAGAGAGCAGCTAGAGGGCGCCAGAGGCAGAGTTGTGAACAGTTAAGCCATTAGCTTGAATACAGATGAGTACTTCAATACACATGCAAAGCAAACATCTGCAAATACACAGTTTTCCGATGCTAAACGCTGTAAAGCAAACAATACTTTAAACTAGCTTATTGAGGATACTTTGGGATTAGCTAGCTTGGTTGTCAATGCTTTGACATTCTGCATGAGAAAGAGTGAATACTGACGGATACCAGCGGGAACATCTCCAAAATGTGAGCGTTTCAATTGGAGGATCCAAACGAAACGCTCAACGTACATCTTGGGGAGTTGCGCCAACTTTCCGTGCACACAACCGCCATGTTGTTAGCATAACAGAGATAACGTAACACATCAAGAAAGGGCTTTTAGCCATCGGTCAGGCAGTAAAGCACCGTTTAAGCTGCAGGCTTATGGAGACGTCTTGAGGTAAACAGTCCAGCATTTGAGTCAGAGAAGAATAAATAAAAACAAAAAAAACAAACAAACATTGTAATGGTGTGAATGAATGAGAGAGGTAGTTCATTTTGGTTAACAACGGCACCTGGTGGTTTGTGTTGTCCTTAATCAGCATTCAGAGTCATCAACGATTCGTTCACCCGCTTCATCGTAAGTACATGCCTGTAGATTTCCTCCAGCTAGACTCAAGAACCCCGCACGGCTTTTAAAGGTCAACCTTTTCTCCGGAGGAAAGGTGCAGCACGAGCGATGGGTTTCTAAAGTCTAGCTGTGCGGCGCAAGACCAACCGAGAGCTTCGCAAACAACTGGAGCGCTAGGTTGGTCTGCTGCCTTCAATTCAGCCAAGAACATCCAACAGAGAAGACAACCGCTTTAGGATCTCAGTGGATGCAAAGATTAACATTAACTGATCCAAAAGTGCATAGACAGTCCAGAAGATCCTCCTACGCGTCTACGACAACATCCCCTTCACGAAAATACTGATCAATGGAAACCGAAACGGCAGAAACCCCTCGTTTTTCCATTCATAATGTCCACCCAATGAAGCAAACCCAAAACTGGCGGGACTCCGGCGATTGGAGGTCCCTTCTCTCTTAACTGGGTTGAAGTGATGAGGGCAAAGCTTCATGCTGAATCCAGAGCGGGGGACAGAGGTTGTCGGTTTATTTCCCTTGTTGATCGGATGCAAGCGATCCAGTCGTGTTCGATCTGGATTTTGGAGGTGAAAAGGGGCATTGGCAGTTACGAATACACTCAAAACTAGTATAATCCAAACGAAGCTTATCGTAACTGGTATATACATGTATCTGCAATCCAGTCTATCGTCCACAAGACGGTTTCTCCATTGGAGGACGGCGTTCATCCAGGCGTTCCTACTCTCGAGGAACCTTCCAGCTGAGATAAACGGGACGTCCGTCGCTGTTTTTTTTGTTAGCAGCCAAGGTCTGGACGAGCCCCTCTTTCCGTTTCACCCGCAGTAATGTTAAAGCTTCGTCGAGTCCTCTACACGGACCGGTTACATGTGTGCCTGAATTGGCTGGTTTGAGGCAGCGGTTGTAGCTAAAAACAAAACTAAAGCAGCAGTTTCGAGTCGAGTTTGCGAACGCGGGAACAGCTAATGCAGCTCAGTCTGTTTGAGATGTCGATTTGCAGAAATAAAAATATAACCAGTTTGATGTCTCAGAATCCGTACAAAACTAAGCCAAGGTAATCATTTATAAGCAATAAAATTCAATGTGGAATTTGCATCTAAAAGCGTCAGCGATAGATACGGCCTTAAAAGCTTATTATGTCATCCGAGACATAATATCAGATTTGCATATTTCTCCCAAGCTTCTTCTTTTCAGCTGATTAACTGTATTAGCCTATTCTTTTCATTAGACATATGCACAGAAACAACACGAGTGGTATTTACAGCTCATGACCACAAGAGAGCAGCGCGGAAACTGCTGGAATGGGGGAATCGCTTGTGATTTACAGAGTCCAGTTAAAAACAAATTGTATGCAAATTGGTGCATTTGTGCATATATGTACACAGACCAGCCCTATCCCATAAGCATGGTTTTACAAACCATCTGAGAATGTAAATGTGGGTAGATATATACATAAATTGTCTTGATTTACATTGGTTGATTGACAGTTCTGCTCAATGCCCAACGCTTGAAGACATAACAGAAAATGACAAAAAACGCTGACTGCTCTTCAAAATCCAGTGAAACGGGTTCGTATTACACATTGCTTCTGATATCTCTGGTAGAAGGTAAAGTAAGGCCTCGTTTTGAACTATATCCACTGAATAATATGAGGTCGAAGCAGCCGGATAGCCTTGTTATCGATGATAAATAATGTCGAGCAGCATTTGGGCTGATCTCTGGGGCCAGTTCCTGCGTTTCGGCTCTCTTGTGGTCAACTAAGATCCTATCTATACAGACATCAGACCTACAGCCAGGCCTCCTTCTCTCAGTTTAGAGAGTGTGTGTGTGTGTGTGTGTAGTGTGTCTATAATGCTCCGCCCTTGACATACAAGCACACATACTACATACAGATCAATATATCAGGCCAAGTTCAATCCACTGACCCAAAACCTAGTGAACTCCAAAGATTCTCAAAAGTAACTGCTTGTGAACGTACTACAAACGCAGCAACTCGCACAAACAGTGCTCGATCTGACTTGCAATAGAATTAGACACTAGAATGTTACTAACCTAACAATGTGACATTCTAAAAATAATAAAAACTAATTTTAATCACCATTAAAATTGCGGCTGATTTATACATTCAAGTTGTTCCTACACCCCTGCATTCCGGGATTTTTTTTGTGTTGCGATGTGATATAGATGCACATATGTCTTGAAATGCCGCCTACGTAGGGCACTCACTAGGTTTTGGAACAGAGCCATTGTGAATTTGAATTGCATAAAATTTCGTCACGCTCACACTCTCTCACACACACACACACACAAACTAGAAGAGCCTGCTAATCCTATTACATCAGAGGATAACCTGGCCATACATTTTCACTTAATACAAACCATCTCTCTCTCTCTCTCTCTCTTAAATATAAATATTAGTTTATATGCATCGTTCTATTCATACATTATTAATACATTCCTTTCGGAATCCCCTGTAGCTTAAAAGCGGGAATCCCGAGACGTTATCCAGACCTGTGCACCACCCTCACTCCCTCGCTCGTGCGTGCATCCCTTCAGCCCCCCGTAGAGTGACCGGTGACGCTCTAGCGGTGTCCCGTGTGCTGCCGGGGCTCCGGAGCGTGCCGGGGGGCTCTCGGATGCTAGGACACCTCGCTGCCGAACACCTCCAGCACCAGCGGCGTGAGCTGCATGCTGTGCTCGGGCTGGAAGGACAGCGAGCGGTACTGCTTGGAGTGCTCCTCGTTCAGGCTGCGCAGGTCCGCCAGCTTCTGGATCATCTTGGCGTACAGCAGACGCCCGCCGGGGTGATGGATCCGGATGTACGCCTGCAGGACGTCACACAGACGATCCTGCAGCGCCTCGATGCGCACGTGGTCCTGAACGCCGGGCCGATCTGCTCCAGAACAGACCAATTCATTTATATAACAAATGCATTTACTCCAAACGAGGATCGTTACAACACTTGCGATTCATACTGAAATTTTTTTTAAATATTTAATAAAATAATTAAAATGTATATAATATTAATAGTTAATTTTATATACTAAAATAATAAAATAATTAATTTATATAATAACGTAATATTAATATATTAAAAATATTACATTCATTAAAGTGCTAAACAATCTACAGGAGAAGATCAATTCAAATAGTCAAATAAATTCACAGCCACTTACAAATGAAGATTAGTATATTATTATTAATTTAATTAATATTAATATATATTATTATATTATTATTAATTTAATTAATATTAATATATTAAAACAAACCTAATTAAATGAACAATTAAAACGCTAAACAATCTACAGATGTCTAAATAATTAGTTTCGCAAATGCATTTATGTTCTCAACCAACTTCCAAGTAATATATAATTAATATAATTACTATTAATATATAAAAATCACCATAATTAAGTTAGCTTAAATTGGTAAACATCATATAAAATCCAGAGTTTTTTAAAAAACAAACAAAAAAATAAAATCATATTTATCTATAACACTCAAATAAAAATCAAAGTTTAAAATTCACCCCCAAAACTCAAACACATTCAAAAAACCTAAATGTTTTAATATCCCACCCATTTTTCAAACAACTATTTTAAATAAAAAAAAACCCCATAAATAAAACTCTTGTTCACAAAAAAATAAAAAAACACACACCTGGGGACAGCAGGCAGATGGCCATCAGCAGCACATGTTCCTCTTCAGTCACAGATGCATGTAAAACACAACCATGAACACACACCTGGGGACAGCAGGCAGATGGCCATCAGCAGCACATGTTCCTCTTCAGTCATGTTCAGCTTCTTCAGACCCACTTGAAACTTCAAGATCAGAGTGTTCGTATGCATCTCTGTGTGAGTTACACACACACACACACACACACACACACACACACACACACACACAGGTCAGAACGCTTGCGTGTGTGCTTGTGTGTGTACATGTTTCTCTACACTGGTGGGGACTTAAACCCGAATACACACCAACTCATAGGGACCTAAAGTGTGTGTGTGTGTGTGTGTGTGTGTGTGTGTGTGTGTGTGTGTGTGTGTGTGTGTGAGTGTGTGTGTGTGTGTGTGTCTGTGTGTGTGTGTGTCTTACCCTTGGTGACGTCATTGATGCAGTATTTGAAGTCCGGTCCTCCGCAGCTCCAGCTCATGTCCTCCAGACTGAACGACTGATTGGACCTCAGCATGATGATCTCGATAGCGCTGGACTTGAGCAGAGCGATCTGATCTTCTGCCGTCAGGTCCCTGATACACACACACACACACACCATATTTCTAGATATTTCTCCAGATCTAGAGCTAGAGCTCTAAATTTCTTGTTTTCATTTAAAGTTGACATACTAAAACAACCAAAACAGAAATAAAATGCTACTTTTTAAGATTTTATTTTATTTCTGCTAGTTGCCAAGGCAACATTTCTAATTATAATTTAACTAAAACTGAAATAAAAATTTATAAAATATATATATAGACATTTAAAAATAACTTTAAAAAAGGACAACAAAAAACTTTAAAATTAAAACAAAAATGGAAAATATAAAAATAAAAAAAAAATAAAAATAATTACAAAAATTCACCAAAACTCAAATAAAAACTAAAACTAAAAAAAAAACAATTAAAAAAAATATATATTTAGTTATAATAAAATGAATGTTAACTGAAATAAAATATGAAATAAACTTTATTTACTTTAGCTCCCAAGACAACATTTAACTTGATGCAATTAACTTGATATAAAAATTAATAAAAACATATATATATATATATATATATATATATATATATATATTATATATATATATTATATATATATATATATACAGTAAAACAAAAACTACTAAAAATGGCAAAAACATACAACAAAATTACTAAAACTTTAAAATTAAAACAAATTAAAAAAAATAATAAAAGCTATAATAGTATATATCAAAGATATAGAAGAAATAACAGTGGTTTGCAGTTCGAATAGTAGAGCATGACGCTGGCAACTCCAAGTTCATGGGTTTGATTCCCATTAAATAAAAGCACTTACCACAAGTCCCACTGGTTAATCAAAAACGTACTGCCTGAGATCCAGCAGCACAAATGAAGATTCATTTATAGCTGTGAAATAATCAGCTCTTAATACGTGTGGACTGAAGATCACACACATACTCCAGATTCTTCTTGAGTGTTGTTTGTGCAGAAAGTGCTGCGTGATAATCTGAACGAGCCACCGGTGTCCAACATTAACACTCGCTAAGAGCCAAATAAAAAAACTGGCTTTGCTAAGTAAATAAAAACAGTCATCATTTAACTGCTGGGATACAGTGTTATTTTAGTATTTATATAGTATTATACTATTTATTAATATTTAGAATTAGCTTTTTGATATTTTCAGTTTTCATTTTAGTTTAAGTTTTAGTTTGCTTGTCATTTTTAGTAGGTTTTTTTTTATATTTTGGAATATATCATTTTTAATTCCTACCACAACAAAATTTTTTATTTTCATTCAATTACAAAAAATTTAAGCTTTATCTAATATTTTCATTTAAGTTTTTTAAATTTAAGCTTTATCTAATATTTTTATTTTATTTTATTTCAGCTTTATTTTCAGTTTTCATTTTAATTTTAGTTTTAATAATTTTAGTACTTAAATTTTAACTTAAGTTAGCTGCCATGGCAAATTAAACATTTTCATTATAACTTTACAATTTTAAAAAAGTTGTACAATTTAACTTTCATCAAATGTTGATATTTTTTATTTCAGCTTTATTTCAATAAACGAAAACGTTCATTGTACGTAAACGTTTAATTTTAGATTAAGTTTTAGTATACTTTGGTAATAAACATAATTAATTTTTTATTTAATTTTATTTTTATTTAATTTTTCTAAATTTTAATGTCTAAATTTTAAGATTCATTAAATATGCATATTTTATTTCAGCTTGATTTAAATAAACAATTTTTTATTTTTATTTAATTTTTCTAAATTTTAAGATTCATTAAATATGCATATTTTATTTCAGCTTGATTTAAATAAACAATTTTTTTAATAGTTTAAGTTTTAATCAATGAAAACACTGGTTAGGTAACATCATTAGGAAGTGCAACATGCATGTTTAAACTGAATTGCAAGAATGCAAACTAAACACTCATTTCCTGCCTAAGTGGATGGTTTTTGGCTGGAATGAGCCGCAAGACCACTTCAAACCAGCTCAAAAGAGAGGAGAACGGAGTCTCACCTGAATCCAGGGATCATCTTGGCGAATCCGATGACTTTCTGGATGCTGTAGCTGACGAGGTCTGCGAGATGCGGTAACATGGACAGACGTGAGTTGTCCTCCTCGCCGGAGTCTGGACTGCCGCCGCTGTCCTGATACATCATCAGCAGATTACTGAAGTTCAGCTTCGTGTCTACAGACTCTACAGAGACACCAGAGAGACAGAGCCAGACGCTACCTTACATACGACACACATATACCACAAGATTCTAGCAGTGACAAGACATTTCTGGCCTCATTAGATCCTTATTTTACTATACTATTATAGAATTTATTAATTTTTAATTCTTAATATTTTTTTTAGTTTTAAACTACTTTAATATTACATATTAAATTTTATTAATTTTAGTTTTAATTGATTTTTTTATTACAGTTTTAATTTTATTAATTTTACTACTTTAACTTACTAAACCTCTTAATCTTAAGTTTTGCCATGGCAAACTGTAACATTTTTTTCAAGTTTTTTTTTTTAAGTTTCATCAAATATTTATATTTTATTTTGTTTTATTTCAGCTTTATTTCAATGAACAAAAACAATTTAATTGTTTTGCAATTTTCAGTTTTCATTTTAGTTTAAATTATACTTTTGTCACTTTTATTAGTTTTATTGAAATATGTGGTTTAAATGTTTGTAGTTATATTTTTATTTCAGTTTTAGTAAGTTTAAGAACTAAAATTAAGTTAGTTGCCATGACAGAATTTAACATTTTATTCAAATATTTTGTTTATCAAGTTTTATCAAGTTTCATTAAATATTTATATTATATTTTATTTCAGCTTTATTTCAAAAAACAAAAACAATTTTAATTGTTTTGCAATTTTCAGTATTCATTTTAATTTTAGTTTAAATTATAATTTTGTATTTTTATTAGTTTTTCTTGAAATATGTAGTTAAAATTGTTGTAAGTATATTTTTATTTCAGTTTTAGTAAGTTTAAGTACTAAAATTTAGTTAGTTGCCATGACAAAATTTAAAATTTCCATTCATTTTTAAAATTGTTTCATCAAATATTACATTTAAATTAAATAAAAAAAAACACATTAAAAAAAAAAAAATATTTTATACACAAAGTTTTAAACTAAAATTAAAATGACTAATATAATGTACAGTATGCTTCATGTGTCCAGAAATGCATCATATTTTGCATTAAGGTGAGTGACTTTTGCATTATCAGATGTTTTTAAATATTTTATATAATTTAACTCATATAGCCAGAGTGTGTTCAGGTAGATAAAGATTTCTCAAAATCATAGAAGGGTGAAAATTTGTGATGTGTCTGATGGGTAACAGTTTGTGCAAAAACATGTTGATGATGTTTTTGGTGTTAATTTGCATCACTTTTGTTGTGACATTCTTGCCGTGAACAGATTTGTGAATGAAGAATGAAAATTAAGTTCTTCCTCATAATTTTTGTCTTGTTTTTCAGTACAAATTGCTAAACAGTTTTAAATCAAGATATATTTACTTGACAAGCAAAGGGAAAAACAGTTTTTCCATGTACTGCTCAATTTTGAAATGTTGGTCTATTTTGCTTCTATAGAATATATTCTTCAAACTAGAACTAAAACACTTGATTATTTTTTTGCACTTTTTCTATTTGTGTATTTAGATTTCAATTACAATCCACATCTTTAAAAGTTTTCTCCTCCACTTCAGCAGCAATTACACATACCAAATTTAGCAGTTTTATTCCTCTCTATATTTTGAAGTTTTATAAAGAAGGGTTTGTTCATATATCATTCACGTTGATTTATACAACATTTTATTTCTAAAAACATGGTGAAAATCCATATCTTTAAAGGGACCTTGAGTTTTATCTCCACTTCAGCAGCACTTACATACACCAAAACTTACAGTTTTATTCCTCTCTGTATTCTGAAGATTTTTACAGAAGGGTTTGTTCATATATCATTCACATTGATTTATACAACATTTTATTTCTAAAAACATGGTGAAAATCCATATCTTTAAAGGGACCTTGAGTTTTTTTATCCACTTCTGCAGCACTTACATACACCAAAACTTACAGTTTTATTCCTCTCTGTATACTGAAGATATTTACTGAAGGGTTTGTTCATATCTCATTCACCTGAGTTTATTATTGCACTTTATCTATTTGCATCTGTAAATTCTGATTACAATCCATATTTTTAAAAGTTTGTTTCTTCACTTTAGCAGCACTTACATACACCAAAATTAAGAGTTTTATTTCTCTCTATATTCTGAAGGCTTTTATAGAAGGGTTTCTTCATATTTAATTCAGGCTGAATAATCTAACATTTTATTCCTAAAAACATGGCGATTTTTTTTTCTGTTTGTTGATAGTATTCTCTTATTTACAGAGTGACAAAAAGAGAAATCCAAAATCCCCTCTGTAGAAATCTTTAACTCTAATGTCAACAAAATGCCTTAAGACATTAAGTCCTGTTTTCTAAAAAAAAAAATATATAAATATCAAAAATAAGTTTATGCTTAAAACAAGGCTAACTATCTATTAGTGGGGTCAGAAAAGAATTCTTTATTATTTCCCTTTGAATTTAGTTTATTTTTCTCATTTAAAGCATCAATAGATCACTTATCCAGAAAAAAAAAATTTGCTTCTCAATTAAATGTATCTTGATTCAAGAATGTATAGATATTCGTGCTGGAAAACAAGACAAGTAACAAAATCACTGTAACAAAAAAAGTGGAAAAATTATGTTTTCAAGTTATTAGAAACTAACATCTCACAGAATGGATGTGTGTATTCCTATTTAAATGTATTTTGGGGAAAGTGTGTTTGTTATGTATATGTGTGTGTGTGTGTGTTTGTTACCTGGTGAAGTGTGTGGTGAATCTGTGTGTGTGTGTGTGTGTGTGTTTGTTATGTATATGTGTGTGTGTGTGTGTTTGTTACCTGGTGAATGGTTGAATGAATCTGATGAAGCGTCAGACAGAGAGTGAAGAGACGCGGCACGACTGGCGCTGCGGGTGACCGGACCCTCACGGACCGGAGGCTAAACACACACAAAACACCTGACATTACAAACTATTGCACAAACTCTTAGAGAGGAAAACCGCAGGATGTGTTCAGAACAGAGTCTCCATTAGAGAACAAAACAAACATCAGAAATAATTGCACTTATAAAACCTCACAGTGTTCAGAGAAGTACAGCTCAGGTTTCACGAGGAGAACTAGAGCTCAAATTCTGCTCGTGAATGAAATGACTGTAGGAGGAGAGTCTTTAGTAACTACATTAACATACAGACACATGATCTACAACAGATTCAGGGTTTACAAAGTAAATAAACTCCATATACACGTATTAAACTCAGTCCAGAATAGCAGCAACACAACTGGTTGTAAATGTGTTTGCTCATCAGTAATAATTTACGAAACATCAAAAAGAAATCACAGATTTAGTCACAGCTTTTTCATCAAAATAAAACAATAATTTACCTAGTTATATCCATCACTGTCAGGCTCTCATTGACACTAAAGGAACATGTTTGAAATGTTTATTTGTAATGCCTTACAAACCAGATTACATATTAGATCGATTTAATATAATTTGGTAGATACAGCTAGATGATTATTGTTTATTTATCCACTTATGAAATACTGATTCTATTGTGTTTTTCTTCAGATTTTTTCCCCCTTAAATTTTAGACTTTAATGATGTGAAACAGAAGAAACAAACAAACAAAAAAAGATATAAAAAAAGAGTTTACTGTTTGAAATGGGAAAAAACAACCACTTTCTAAACAAACTGATGCAGAAAAGCTCATATAGCACCGTTTAAAAGTTTGGGGTCAGTAATTTTTTTTTTTAAGTAATTAATACTTTTATTCATCAAGGATGCATTAAATTGATCAAAAGTGACAGTGAAGACATTTCTAATGTCACAAAAGATTACTATTTCAAATAATGCTTTTCTTTTGACCTTTCTATTAATCTGTGAATCCTGAAAAATAAAATGTTTCAAAAAAAAAAAAATATTGGGCTGTTCTGATAGTAATCAGAAATGTTTCTTAAGCAGCAAATCAGCATATTAGAATTATTTCTGTAGATCATGTGACACTGAAGACTGGAGTAATAATGCTGAAAATACAGCTTTGATCACAGCAATAAATTGTATTTTAAAATACATTCACACAGAAAATAGTTATTTTAAATGATAATAATATTTCACTGTTTTTACTGTATTTGGGATCAAATAAATGCAGTCTTGCTGAGCAGAAGAGACTTCATGAAGGAGTCTGAACTGACCCTGAATCGGACAAAATCAGAGTAGGAGTCGTCATAGGTCTTGTGATGCGCCTCCACCAGTGTGCTGATGATCTGCATCTGCTCCTCGCTCAGACGAGGTTTCCGCGCCTCCCGCGCCGCCTCCTCCTCCTTCCTCTTCAGGATCAGATCCTTCTTTCTCTGCACCTCCTCATCCGTCAGAATGACTGAAAGAGACAGAACCATTTAGACTTCTGAAGATGTACGAATCAACAAAAAAAAAAACCAAAAAAAAAAATCAAAAAAAATATAAAAATTTTTATTTATTTTATAATAACAGCTATAACATCCACAACTCCACAAAATCCAATAAAAATAAGCAGAAAAATAAAAAATACTAAAACTGAAAAAAAAGTAATAAAAGTAAACAAAAACAAAACCAATTAAAAAAATGGACAGAAAAAAAAAACAAAAAAAACCAAACAAACAAAAAACTAAAAATAAAAGAAAACTAAAAAGGAAAATACTAAAATAAAACCTTATTATAAATATTAAAAAATATACAGACATTTAAAACCATAATTGACAAAAACACACAAAAAATACTAAAATGAAAATGGATAAATAAAACTAATTCAAGATATTAAAAAAATAAAAACAATATATGCATATTTTAAAAAATGACAAAAACTAAAATTATTAAAATTACCTAATAAAAGTAACAGTTAAGTGGTATAAAACTGCTAGTATGCATGTTAAAAAAGTTAAAGTTACAAAAATACAAGCCAAAAAATAAATATTAATAAAAAAATAATAAAAACTATATATATATGCATGTTTTTAAAAAAATGACAAAAACCCAACATTATTAAAATTACCTAATAAAAATTAAAAAATGTACAAAAATACAACCAAATTACTAAAATAAACTAATCAATGTTAATAAAACTATTTAAAATTAAAAACTATACATGTATATGCATATTTTAAAAAAGTTACAAAAAAAACTAAAATTGACTAATAAATATTAATAAAAAATTTTTAAAAACTATATATGCATATTTAAAAAAGTTACAAAAATACAACAAAATTACTAAAATTAACTAATACATTTTAATAAAAACTATATACACATGAGAAAAATGATGAAAACAAAATTACTAAAAAGTAACTAACAATGCAAAGGGAAAAAATAAAAACATTACAAACTTTAATAAAAATAACACACTCACAAACAACAACCACAACAAACAATTAAGTTCTCCTCCTTTCATCATCCAGTTTGTACAATTTCCTTTCAGCATGTCATTAAATCAACACTGACTCACTAACTCCCTCTGCAACACTTTACATGTTTTTGTAGCAACACATTCGATAAAATACTTCTGTTTCCAAATCTGTTCTAGAGATGCTTGTGATGTTTGTGCGTCCTGTAGTGCTTTCTATCTGGTCAAAGTCTCTTGAGTAACAGTGTCAGAAGAGCGTAGTCATGCTGACTGAAGTACAGCGTCTGTCTGCTCATTATCATTTCTAAAGCGGCGTGGATTACCACACACTCTCACGCCGATGTTCTGCAGCTCTTGGCTCAGACTCCAGGCTCCTGTGAAGGTGCGGACGGCCGCCAGACGAGACTCGGGTGGCAGTTTTTCAGACGCCCAGCGGGCGGCAGAGATACAGTCGCTGACTGACAGCTGAAGCGCTGCACACGCGGCCGTTTACCGTCGGCCGTAGGCTACATGTATGAGTCTGTGGACAGTCCCACACCTGAGCTTATGCCACCTATCCTAACGCCGACATCGCCATTCTTAAGCCGCTCCCATCTGTGCTTAGGCCGCGCTCGGGGATTTGAACGATTTCCAAAAAAACACATTTACACAAACCGGTTGTAGTCAGAGGGATTCGTGGCGTCAGTGGCTCCTGCAGCTGTACGCACTGTGCACACTAGGGATCTGAAACGAACACAAAACCAAATTTCTAAAAGACCAAATAAAGGGACACAGTTAGCCGCTTGCTAGTATTTACTCAGTGCATCTTATAACAAAAAAGTGAAAGATATAAAGATATAACACCAACATGTCTGGATATCAAAGACTATAAACTACCAACATGTAGTCAGAAAAAAAAAAAAAAAAAAAAAAAAAATATATATATATATATTATATAGTATATAAAGATGAAACTTACTATTTTCAATGGAAAAAAACTGATCATAATTATTGCATAAATATTAAATAGATTTGGAAAAAGGTTCATCCCCTTGTGTCAGTATTTTGTACTATTTTCAATGGAAAAAAACTGATCATAATTATTGCATAAATATTAAATAGTACCATAAAATTCTCTCAAAATACAAAAGAAAAAAGAAAAAATATTATTGAACAAAAATATATAAAATTGATTTTACTGAAGAAAAAAAAACGTTACATTTCAGGTGTCCGGTTACTTTTCACCGTGAAGACCATGAGTGTGACTCTCAAACGAGGAGTGCACAAAGGGTTAAGGTTGCCTAGAAACAAGGGGTGGCTCTCCTCCACTGTGTTCGATTCCTGACAGGAAACACATGAATGAAGCTCCGATCGCAAGCATCACGTCCGACTCCGTTTACAGTCCCGATGATGTCACGATGACATCACAGCGCTCTTACGCGTGAGATCAGCATCTCATTAACTACAAACAGCGCTGACCTCTGACCTGCTGTCCTCGGCCGACCGAATGCGACTCACAAAGAGGCTCTTTTATACGCGACGGTATCCGTTTTCTCTTAGTGGCGATCTGCCTTCCCCACGACTCCCACCCGCGTCTGAATGAAATCTGGGTCGCTTATTGTGCAACTTCATGGAGAAAAAGCATCATTGTTGGCTCTCTCTCTCTCTCTCTCTCTCTGGAAACCACGGCTGTTTTCCTCAGATGAACTGCGTGTTTGCATGAGAGAGAGTGCGTCGCTTCAAAACACTTCAATTAACTGGAATTAACACATAAACAAAGCAGATGTTTTAATTAATGCTGTTTTCTTAAACTCGCAACACCTTAGCAACCTCACAACCATCCAAAACCAACCAACACACAACACACCATCAATCACAACAAAATAAATTAGACACAAAAAAAAAGCAAATTTAAAAAAACTAGTTGTTAGAATAATTATAAAATGTGGTTATTATTATTATTGTCACTGGTTTAGCTGTAATCATCCCGAAAACCCTCAAAACATCTCTCATATGGAAATATGCCATTTGTTAAATTAAAGACAGATGAACTTACAAAAACACTGGCTGACTCAGAAACACAAGAGTATATCTAAATAACAAACACTCATAATTTGAGCAAGAGTCTGACTCTCTCATCTAAAGAAATTATTTATTATAAATATTTAGTTATACATTTGTAAATCTCTCTCTATATAGAAAGCGCTATTTATATATAAAATATTTAGTTATACATTTGTAAATCTCTCTCTATATATTTACTGTATATATGATAAAAATATGAATATGATTTTAATGTGATACATATATATTAAAAAAATTATAATGATTAATTATTAATAAATAAATCATATATTTGTATGCATAAAAAACTTAAAAATATAAAATATATGATTATAATGTGATGCATATATTTAAAAAATAATATAAATAAAAAAAAAAAAATAATAATAGAAATTAAAACACTATTTTTAAAATAAGTTATAAATATGATTTTAATGTGACGCATTTGTAAAAAATGAAGGGGTCTAAAATTAAATAAAAAAATAAATAAATATATAAAAATAATACATATTAAAAAAAAAAAAAAAAATATAAAAATAAAAAACATAATAAATATCTATCAAAAAAAAAAAAAAAAAAAAAAATAAATCTAATAAAAAATTATATGATAGATTATTTTAACCATTAGAATAAAAATTAATGACAAATATAATACAAATATGTAAAAAAACTCATAATTAATCAAATATATATGATTTTAATTTATTAGATTAAAAATTAATTAAGTAAATTAAGTAAAAATTATTATATTATTCTATATCTATAAATATATATATATATCTATAATATATATATTATATAATTGTATATAATTATTAATTATTATTATTAATAATTATATAAACTATTATTAATTTATATAATGATTATTCGTATAATTTATTAATAATTTTAAATATATAAAATTAACATAAAGTCTTCGATAAAATAAACGGTTTTATGTACATTATATAATATATATATATAATATAAATAAATAAAAATAGGTAGATAGATTGATAGCACAAAAAAATTATAAAAGGTATTCAGAAGGTATTTAACTATCTATTCAAAATATATAACGATTTTCATATTTATATATGCCAGATGAACAGTACATATATATTTATTAAATTAATAGACCCCGGGCAGACCACATGTTTAAACACTTAATGATCACATACCTTATTATCTTAACTCGCTGACATCAAAGTTTCCAACATCACATATTTCAATCTTCGACATGACCACGTTCGTCACCACCCACCCCGTGAACCCCAAACTACGTTCCAGGACACGCACTGCTGTTCGAGTTCTTGGATACATGTTTGATGTTCGGTCGTGACCCGTGTGTGTGACCTCCTGTAAAGCCGGGCCAGCGTCAGAGGCGCGGTGTGACACTCACAAATCCCTTCATCATGGCCGATGTCGACAAACGCAGCGCTTCGGACGGCAGGCAGGGTGGCAGTGTGAGCGCCGGGTGTTGTCTTTGGTGAATGGTGCAGGTCAGCCGTGAAGGGGCAGGGTGGAAGCTGCCGTTGCGCTTCATACTGCGTAACTGCAACACACAAATAAAAAAACAAGACACAACCACAAAAACAAAAAAACACACATAAAAATACATACAACATTAAAAAAATAAAAAAAACATTACTATTTATAAATATCAAATAAAAAAATACTTATACAGTAGCATTACCTACTTATACAATAAACAAACATACTTAGAAGTAGCACTTACCTACATCAGCTTACTACATCAAGTATAATAGATCACTGATAATTATAATTATATATATATATATATACACTACACTTATTTAAATTAATGAATTATATATATTCAATAAAATAATATAAAATACAAAAAAAAAAAACAAACACACAAACACCCATAAATAACAATTTTTAAATATTTAAAAATATATGTAATAAAATTCAATTTGTTGTCATACAGTCGCTAACTAAATAAAATCTATTTTTATTATATGTTTTAAAATGCTAAATGTTAGTAATTACATTAATATATAATTTTAAAATTTCTTACATATAATTATAATAATTTTATAATATGATACAATAATTACCTTAATTATATATAAATAAAAAAAATAAATATATAAAAAGATACAAAAATAAACATAATAAAAAATAAAAAATATATATATATATATAGAATATATATAGAGAGAGAGAGAGAGATGATGAGGGAGAGAGAGCGAGAGGATACAATAGAAATAAAAAGAAAAATTAAATATACAAATATTCAGGAATTGAACCAATAAACATAATTTGTCATTATATATATATGAGAAAGTAATTATATAATATTTATAAATAGTAATGTTTTTATTAATAATTAAATAACTAGCTAAAGCGAAAACAAAGCATTCAGATGTAGTTGTATTTGAGGACGTCACTGACTCTGTCGTCAGTCACTGCAGATGAAGCCTCTCATAAACAGTGTGGCCATTAGTTACACAAGCTGCTGGTAAAAGCAGACGGCGGTTCTCTGCTCTGAAGAGACACACACGAGCCACTGACCTTTGGGTGGATTTAACGGATGAAAATAACACCGGGACCAAACCGGGAACAAACACAACATTTTCCGTCCTCACTGAAGCAGGACTACAGCACTGGCTCAGAACAAACCAGCATCGCTAATAATAATAATAATAATAATAATAATAACAATACATTTAACCTACTTTACTTCTGGTCAAAAGTTTGAAAAATAAATTTACATTTTTTAATTTAAATAGAGCTTAAAAAATTAAAAACCAAAAAAATATTATAATACACATCAATAATAATTAAAATAATTTTTAAAAAAAATTTTGAAAAAACAATCAGCATCAGTGATAAAGCTTAATAACAAATTGAAATTATTAAAATTTTTAAGAATTGTAAAAAAATTTAATAATAATTTAATAATAATAATAATAATAACTTAACTCTGAAATATTTTACACTACTGGTCAAAGTTTGAAATAATTTTAAAATTTTAGAATTTGTAAAAAAAAAAAAATATATCAGCATCATGACAGAGCTTAATGATAAATTAAAAATAAACAATTTAATAATAATAATAATTTAACCCTAAAATATTTTATACTTCTGGTCAAAAGTTTGAAATAATTAAAATTTTTTAGAATTTGTAGAAAAAAAAGAATTCAGTCACAGTGATAGAGCTTAATGATAAATTAAAATAATAATAATAATAATAATAATAAATTTAACCCTGAAATATTTTACACTACTGGTCAAAATTTTGAAATAAATACAAATTAAAAATAAAAAAACAACAAAAAAACATCATAAATATAAATTAAAAAAAAAATAATAAAAAAAATAAAAAAATAAAAATAATAATAATAATATCACCAGGGCTGCATTTATTTGATAAATTTAACCCTGAAATATTTTACACTACTGGTCAAAGTTTGGAATAATTACGTTTTTTTAATGTTGTCCAGACATGACGTTTTTAAAACCTTTTCTGCTCACCAGGGCTGCATTTATTTGATAAATAATACAGTAATATTGTGAAATATTATTCTACTGTAAAACAGCTGTTTTCTATGTGAATATCTGTTAAACTGTCATTTATTTCTGTGATGCGCAGCTGTATTTTCAGCATCATTACTCCAGTCTTCAGTGTCACATGATCTTCAGAAATCATTCTAATATGATGATCTGCTGCTCAAGAAAACACTTCTGATTATTATCAATGTTGAAAACCAGTTGGCTGCCTGCACAATATTTTTGTGGAAACTGATGCATTTTATTTTTCAGGATTCACAGATGAACAGAAAGTTCAGAAGAGCAGTGTTTATTTGAGACAGAAATCCTGTGTAACATTATGAAGGTTCACCTGAAGAAGCCCTTGCAGCCCTCGCAGGTCATAGCGTTGAAGTGGAAGCCGGTGGCCTTGTCTCCACACACTCCACAGATCCGCGGCGCGTTGCGGTCAAACTCATCCTGACCCGTCGCAGACGTGCTCACGGCCATGGGGTCCATCAATGCAAAAACAGACACATAATCTTCACAAACACACACACGATAACCCTGAACAAACAATTCAAATAAACCAATATATACATACAAAAAAACATCAAAACATAACAACAAAAAAACATCATCCCAAACCTTATCAATGCTCGATCTGATCAAGGCATTCACACAGACGCACAGATTACATTCATCAGGTTTGTAGAAATTGCTGTAAATGTGCTCATCCTCAGTTCACCAGAGATCAGGATGAGTTTGTTTCTTCATCAGGTTTGTAGAAATGCAGTATTTAATTGCATATCAGTGTCTCACGCAAGGGATGTAGGGATTGACTTGCATCTGAATGAGAAAGTCCACAAATGAGTTGTCATCAAACATCACAATAATCACAAGTACTCCACAGATAGTTGACTGATGGAATGGAGTGTGGTTGGATACTTGTGGATTGTGATGGTTTTTATCAGCTGTTTGGACTTTCATTCTGACGGCACCCATTCACTGCAGCAGCATCCGTTGCTGAGAGAGCCCGTCCGTCTGTCAGTGACGGTGTGGATACAACACTACTCAAACCACAGCAGATTTACAGCGGATTTTATTTTTTGGCTGAACTATTCTTGAGCCCGTCCGTCTGTCAGTGACGGTGTGGATACAGCAGGACTCACACCTGTGTGTGCAGAATAATGAACGCTCCGCGAGTTACAGAGGCACGTCGCGTAATGAAAAGAGCATCTACAGGTCAAAGGTCACCGAGAATGAGAGCAGAGGGAAAGAAAGCAAGCATGCAGTGGATCTGGTTTCCATGAACACTCACGCCGAAAGCATTTCTGCCAGCTATGATAATAATAATAATAATGTGTGTTAATCCTATGTGTGTGTTGTGTGTGTGTGAGCGAGAGCGAGGAGGGAGAGAGAGAGCGTGCGTTTGTGTGTTGTGTGTGTGTGTGGTGTTGTGTGAGAGAGAGCGGGAGAGAGTGTTTGTGTGTGTGTGTGTTGTGTGAGCGAGAGAGAGAGCGCGAGAGAGAGGTGTGTGCAGTGTGTGAATATGTGTGTGTGTTTGAGAGAGAGTTCATGTGTGTGATGTGTGTGCCCGTGTGAGTGTGTGTGTGTGTTTATGTGTGTGTTTCTGTGTGTGTGTGAGAGTGTCTGTGTGTGTGTTGTGTGTGTGTTTGTGTGAGAGTGTGTGTGTGTGTGGTTGGGTGTGTGTAGAGAGCGGCTCCGAGACGTGTGTGTGTGTGTGGGAGTGTGTGGTGTGTGTGTGTGTTGTGTGTGTGTGTGTCGTGGCGAGAGAGTGGAGCGTGAGAGTGTGTGTGTGAGAGTGTGAGCTGTGGTGTTGGGTGTTGTTGTGTGGGTGTGTGTGTGGGTGTGTGTGATGAGATGTGGTGGTGTGTGGGAGTGTGTGTGTGTGTGTGGTGTGTGTGTGTTGTGTGTGGGTGTCTGCGAGCGAAGAGTGGTGTAGAGAGGCGAGTGCTGTGTGGTTTGTGTGTGTTTGCGCGCCTGTGTGTGTGTGCGTGTGTGTGCTGTGAGAGGCGAGTGTGAGAGCGTGTGTTTGTGTGTGTGTGGTGGTGTGTGTGTGTGTGTGGGGTCGTAGAGAGAGAGAGCAGAGAGTGTGTGGTGTGTGTGTGTGTTGATGTGTGATGTGTACGAGATGAGATAGAGAGAGAGAGTGTGTGTGTGTGTGTGGTGCGTGGTGTGTGGTGAGCGCTGAGAGAGTGAGTGTGTGTGTGTGTGTGTGCGAGTTGGATGGAATATAGTGTGTGTGCAGAGAGAGTGGTGTGTGTGTGGTTGTGTGTGTTGAGTGGGTGTGGGTGTTTGTGTGTGTCTGTGTGTGTGGTGCTGTGTGTGTGTGTGTCGACGTGTGTGTGTGTGAAGGTGTGCTGCAGGGTGTGTGTGTGTGTGTGTGGCTGTGTTGTGTGAGAGCGAGAGTGCGAGTGAGAGTGTGTGTGTGTGTTTGTTGTGTGTGTGTGTGTGTGGTGCAGATTGTAGGGATGTAGCTTGAGCGAGTGTGTGTTGAGATGTGCGTGTGTGTGTTGGTGTGAGAGATCGTGTGTGTGAGAGTGTCTGTGTGGAGTGTGTTTCGTGAGCAGAGTGTGTGGTGTGTGTCTGTGTGTGTGTGTGTGAGAGAGAGATGTGGTGTGTGGTTGTGTGTGTGTGTGTGTGTGTGTGTGTGTGTGCGAGAGAGAGAGAGCGAAGTGTGTGTGTGAGTGTTGTGTGTGTGTGTGTGTGTTGTGTGTGTGTGTGTGTGTGTGTGTGTGTGTGGTGTGTGTGTGTGGATAGAGAGAGCGAGAGAGTGTGTGTGATGTGTCGTGTGCAGAGAGTGTGGAGAGTGTGGTGTGTGTGTGTGTGTGTGTGTGTGGTGGTGTGTGTTTTGTGAGAGAGAGAGAGAGCAGGAGAACAAAAGCAGAAGGAGCTCAGCATTCACAGAAACACTCGTGCAGCTGTTTTCTTGTTCCAGGTAAAAGATCATCAGTGCTGCTGGATGACGCTCGTAGTGAACATTAAAATCAATATGTTTCCAGTTAAATGATAAACATCTGAAAACCAGAATATAATGAAGCAATTTATATATTCATACACTACCAGTCAACAGTTTTTGAACACTAAGATTTCTAATGTTTTTTAAAAAGTCTCAGCAAAAGCAGTAAAATAGTGAAATATTATTATAATTTAAAACAGCTGTTTTCTGTGTGAATCTCTGTTAAACTGTAATTTATTTCTGTGATGCGCAGCTGTATTTTCAGCATCATTACTCCAGTCTTCAGTGTCACATGATCTTCAGAAATCATTCTAATATGATGATCTGCTGCTCGAGAAACATTTCTGATTATTATCAGCTGTTTTAAATAGTAAAAATATTTCACAGTTTTACTGTTTTTGCTGTATTTCTGATCAAATAAAAACAGGCTTGGTGACCGAAAGAGGCTTCTTTCAAAAACTTTTGAGTGGTAAGCTTATGTAAAATGTAGTATTTTAACTTTGAATTATATTTATTTACATTTATAAACTATACACAAAAATACACACATTATATAAACACACACACACACAAGCTCAGCGTAAACACAACATAAAACTGAGGAACGTGACGCATCTGAGAAATACTACGCTGCACCAGTGCCTTCTCAATGCTCCACTCTCCTCACAATACAGACGTTATATGATGTCATTACTGTAGCTGCCAGATATCTTGATGCACAAGAGCTCTGTGATGACTAGCTGATATCGTCACAGATGTGGAAGGGTTTGCTCACGAACACAGATCAGCGTGAAGCTTTGAACATCTCTGGCTCGATGTAAAGATCTGATGATGAATCACACTGAACGCAAGCATCGCATCGATTCAGACACAAAAAATCCATCCAGCTGCTGTGTTCACACAGACTGCCAAAGTAGTCTCTTCTGCTCACCAGGCCTGCATTTATTTGATCAGGAATGCAGTAAAAACAGTAAAATTGTGAAATATTTTTACTATTTCAAACCGCTGTTTTCTGTGTGAATCTCTGTTAAACTGTAATTTATTTCTGTGATGCGCAGCTGTATTTTCAGCATCATTACTGCAGTCTTCAGTGTCACATGATCTTCAGAAATCATTCTAATATGATGATTTGCTGCTCAACAAACATTTCTGATTATTATCAATGTTATCAAGCTTTGCATCACAGGATTAAATGCAATTTTTATATATATTTTGTAGCATCTCGAAGCCCTGAGGAGTTTACAGACATCAGCAGGAAGCAGGAATTAAACTATAAAAATGTTACATTGCAATAATAATAATAGTTTATTATTAAAATCAAATAATTCAGTTAATGAATTATTTAATAATAAAATTATATTATTACTTTATTAGTAGTATTTTATAATAAAAAAAGCAATAATTTATTATTAAAATTAAAAAAATATACATTGTAAAAAAAAATCATTAAGATTACGCAATATTTGTACATAATAATAATAATTTATTATTAAAAATAAAAAATATATATATATTATAAATACTTTTATTATTTTTAATTTAATATATTTTATATTGTAAAATAATAATAATAATAATAATAATAATAATAATAATTATAATTATATGTTTATTATTTATTCAAATGACATAAAAAAGATAAATTATAATAATTTGTTAATAAAATAATTTACATGGTGAAATAATTATTATGCATATATTTCTTGAGCAGCAAATCATCATATTATTCTGATTTCTGAAGATCATGTGACACTGAAGACTGGAGTAATGATGCTGAAAATACAGCTGCACATCACAGAAATAAATTACAGTTTAACACATATTCACACAGAAAACAGCTGTTAGGAATTATAATAATATTTCACAATTTTGCAGTTTTTACTGTACTTTTCATCACATAAATGCAGGCTTGCTGAGGAAAAACATTACACAAAATGTATTTTTAGATTTCTCAGTATGCTCACATTAAGTCATTATGTTTTAATTTTTCTTAATTTTGAAATGCAAATGTTCAAGTTCACATACTGCACACTGGGAAAACTACCCAACTAAGTATGCAGTGAGAACATGACGTTATCTTCTGGGATCTCTTGGTGCAGAAACACAACAGACTGTCGATCAGATACGAGAAACACAGCGTTTATCAGCGTTACGCCTCAGCTTCACAGCATCGACTCGACACTGAACTCAGATCAGATTCAGCCTCCGATCCCATCCGGAATCCGCTGGAATTCCGACTCCCACGCCACAGCGTTCCCCTTACCGATCCCAGGCCATGAAGGGAAGAAAAAGACTGCAGCTCGGCTCCGGGGGAAAAATAAAACGCTTTCCAAATGTTCGACTTGACCCAGATCTGCACATCAGAGACGCTGAACTTTAGACCTTGTTTTTAGCGCTCGCTAGCGAAAGAAAAGGCTTGTAGCTGGCAGACGGACAAAAGGAGGGCGATGCAGAGGATCGGGGGCCCTGTATCCCGTCAGAGGGGCCCGTTTAGGGAGGGAAGAGCTGCAGGCGGAGCCCAGCCGTCTCCCAACATGCCTCTCACAGCACACACTCCAGAAAACACGGCACACCATCAGCGGTGAACTTTCCAGGACGTTTCAGTGCATCTTATGTGTGCGGAAAAGCACTTTCTTCAGTAGGAACATTTAAAGGGCCAGAATCCAAAAAGGGCTTTAAAAAATGAAAATAAAAATTAATAAACACTATACAGACTTATTTAAGAATGATGGAAACACAACAGAATACAAACAAAAAATGGAGTCAAAATATTAATTAATGGAGCTTTAATAGTATCCCAATGATCCTGAACTAAAATGTCGGATTAATCATTCAAAAGTATGGATTTAAAATTAATCCAATTAAAATAAAACTATATAAAGCACTATTTAAATAAGTTATAAAAACTATCAGCATAAGAGCCAAAATTTGAGATTTTTAATTTATACAGGAAAGTTCTGTTGTGAAGCACTTTATTTGATAAAATTAAATTTTTTAATATTTATTGAATTATTATATTTATATATAAACTGGCAAAAAAAAGTCTAGTTAACTTGGAAAAAATTATAAAAGATATATAATACTATTATACAGTAATAATGCATAAGATAAAATGCAAACACACTTCTCAAAATGATAATTATTATTATTTTAGATTAATATTGTTAAGGAATATTGTATATCCAAGGTTTCATTTACTCGCAATTTATTTGACAAAAAAAAAATTAAACAATTAAAATAATTATATTTTTAAAATAATAATTAAATAATGTTTATTTTATTCATATAATCCGTATAAATTTTTTTCAAGATTAAATTAAGTGAGTTCAGCTGATGATGTAACAGAGGAGGGGAGGGGCTTGTGTGTGGTGGGCGGGGCTTCTATCAGAGAGGCGTGGCCTGCGAGGGAGAGAATCTCAGAACAGCACACTATTTGGCAGAAATAACCGGAGCAATATTCAAGTATGATGATTCAAATCCAGCTTTAGATATCAAACGGTGAACGAGTCGAGGACAAGCTGCACAAACACGATTACAACCGGCGCAGATGTTCGGCACACTACCGAAACTGATTACAGGAAAACAACAGATGAGCTTTACTGAACGCTTTCACAAACACCGCAGGCCGAAATCAAAAGAGCAGCATGTGTTCGGCAGAGAGTCGGACTTTCAGCTCACCAGCCGTGATGGACGTCACGTGAACTTTAACCCAGGTGCAACAAGAACAACATGCACACGCCAAGAGATAAAAATAGCACCGGACAACACATGAGCGTACTGCTACAACACACGCAGCAGTGAAGCAGCAGACAGATGCAGCCCACAGAACCGCTTGAGGGAAAGTTATGAAATTTGGCACACAGATTGAAGACGGTCTCAATATTAACCACAGCAAATTTGGAGTCTCTATCTCAAACTCTCTAGCGCCACCAATAGGTCAAAAACCAGTTTGGTCAGAATCTGCTAAAGCATTGCAAAGATATAGCCTCATGTTCATTTATGCATGAATTTTGTCAAATTCATTAAAGCGATTTACGAGAACGTCTTAATCTAACGGAAATCTTTTGATAACTTTTTACCAGCATTGTCTGAAGATGATCTGAGCCAATTTTGGCCAAAATCGAGCAAGTTCGAAAAAGTAGATTTTTAGCAAAATTCAAATTTGCGAAAAATCTTGCAAGTTCAAAAGTTATTAGGAAAAGTAAAACTGATTTTAGAACTGCTATTATTTTCAATCATTTAAATGTATTTAAAATAAAATAAGACAAAATAAAATAAAATGAAATTAAGAAAAAAATACTAAGATCAAATAAAAATATGAAACAAAACAAGAAAAAATAAAACTGAAAAAAAAAACAATAAAAAAAAAAAAAAAATAAAATAAAAAAAAAATAAATTAAAAAAAAAAAATATTAGAACGGTAATTATTTTTTTAATTTTTTTCTTATAAAATAAGATAATATATTTAAAAATTTAATTATATAGACTAGAAGAAAAGGTAAGAAACAAAATAAAATAAGAAAAATAAAGCTGATTTTAGAACTGCTAGTATTTTCAATAATTTAAATGTATTTAAAATAAAATAAGATAAAATAAAATAAAATAAAGAAAAAAATACTAAGATCAAATAAAAATATGAAACAAAACAAGAAAAAATAAAACTGATCTTCAATGCATTTAAAAAAAAATAAGATAAAATAAGAAAAAATTAAATTAAATAAAAATGATTTTAGAACGACCATTATTATTATTATTATTATTATTATTATTATTATTATTTATAAAATAATATAATATATGGAAAAATTTTAGATTAAATTACATTTTTTTAAAATATAAAATAAGATAAAGATAAAATACAATTACAAAAAATAAAATTACAATGTGAAAAAAAATAAGAAAATCTAAAAGATTTTAAAACTACCAGTATTTTCAATAGATGATAATATAAAATAATATGATAATACAAATAAAATGAAATAAATAATAAATAATAAAAAAAAGATAATATGAACCAAAATAATTATACAAAAAAATTTAATAAACAAAAAAAAAAAATAATATTTAAGTGGTGCAAATCCAGATACGACTCAGGTTTCACCTGTAACACTAAATATCAGTGTCTGATTCATCATTATCACCCAAAACAACAATCAGACTTCGGCGGACTGTGAGGTCTAGATCTGTTCCAGGAATAGAAAAGTCCAGCAGGACACCAGATGCAACTCGACTCATTAAAGGTGTGAGAAAACTGGATTCATTCACAGCTTTCCGTCCAACTGAGACGAGAGCTAATGGAAAAACCATCCGGCCTCGTCTGAGCTGCAGACACCTCCGAAAATGTATTTTTATTTATATTATTACAATTTAAAATAGCTGTCTTCTATGTGAGCGTATTGTAAAAAGTAATTTATTTCTGTGATCAAAACTGAATTTTCAGCAGTCTCAAGTGTCACATGGTCTTTCAGAAATCATTCTAATATGATTGTAATATACTAAGATGCTATGTATAGATGTAAATGCAAGTTTAAACATGTCGAAATGCACTATTCCTAACACTGAGCACAGAAACCGTCTCAGATCTTATCAGAAGGGAGTCAAATGCCTCGTGTAAAAACAGCAGGCTGTGCACGCTGCCGAAACCACGCAGAAACCATCAGTCCGGCCTTACATCGCTGAGATAACGTGAAATACATTCCTGAAATTAAAAATAGACTTTGTTTTAACCTTCATATAGCAAAATATATTTTTAAATGTGTTTTAGGGGCAAGAAAGAATACGTTTATTCAAATGTGATTTTTCTCTATTGTATTTTCTTGAACAAATATATTTATTAAAATATATATTTTTAAAAAATAAACAATAAATGGTTAAAAATATAGTTCTGTAAATAAAAAATATATTTATGTAAATATATTTAAAGGAAATATATTATAGCAAAATATTGATGTTTTATTTTTCTCAGTTTTTTTTTTTAAATATATATTGAATATTTTTTTGCTGCTGTATAGGCAGAAAAATCAGCAGAATTCAAGTGGAAGGCAAGTTTATTTGTGATTCATCTCTTGTGCCCTGCAGACTTGTGCAAACTGTGATTTATTCTGCTGATTCGTGAGCGAGGTGATTTTATCTAGCTGCTTTATACACATGAGGTTTTGTCAAGATTGCAAAAAACACGACTTGAATGCATCACTAAAAATGAGCGGGAAAACATTCAGTAGCATCTGACATCATATAATTAATAATGCATAATTATTGTGTTGTCACGGTACCAAAATTGATATCAATATCAGGGCTCCAAACTAAAAAAAAAATCGAGTAAGAAAAAAACTTCGGCGCCAAAATCATTATTTTAGGTGCCACAGAATTTTTGCCATTTTTTTTTTTTTTTTTGCATTTTAACATTTCAATCATACTGTCATGTGTTTATGTCTCATCTTTTCTTGAATTTATCAGCATTTTAATCCATTTTGCAGATGACCTGGGAACAAAAGGGAAACTAAATGTCTTTTCCGTCTTGAAATATACAGTCACGCATTGTTTATTACACAGAATCTGTACTAATATCATGGAGCATAAGCATCATTTGGCCACTGAGTGTAGTTTGGGCTCATCCTCAATGCATCCTGTACATGTTGTCATACACTCTTAAAAATAAAGGTGCTTCACGATGCATAGAAGAACCTTTTTTGTCTAAATGTTTTCGTAAAGAGCCTTTAACATCTGAAGAATCTTTACGTTTCACAAAAGCTTCTTCGTGGCGAAAGAAGCTTCTTCAGATCATAAAAAGTTGAGAAAGAGATGGTCTTTAAAGAGCCTTTGACTGAATTATTCTTAAAAGAACGTTTTTCAATCACACTATAACACTTTGTCTTTAAAACATAAAAACTAACTCTAAATTTACTTAAATATATAATTTAATAAAATCATGTAGACAACAGGTTAAGTAAAAATATTAATATGCACTAGTGCATAAATATAACAAAATGCTCCTCTTTATAGTTATTTTAATTTCTAGCTGACTGATGAGTTTATGGACACCGAATGGTTATTCTGAGGTAAATAACAGGTTGCGATGTTTACAAGCTTTACACGTTTTCCGCAGTTTGAAACACTGAATGAGCTTTTACACGAGACATTTCAGTAAGTTGTACTCTTTATTAAGTTGTCTCTTATAAAGTAGCCTACCTTTTGATGTTAATTCATGTTGATTATGTACTATATTAGTAAAGAGAAAGATATAATGGGTTGCATGCCGCTTGAACCGAGGCGCTAAAGCAATCACGCCTGCCGCATTAAAGAGCGCCAAAACTGTATTCATTGTTAGAATTTCGTTATGAATTTGGAATAATTTTAAACCTGGTACTTTGTTTATTAAAAAGTAACAAAGTGCAAAGCTTTTTGCAGAGACGAGGATTGTTTGAAACTCTTTTTTCCATTAGAACTTTGACTTTCGCGTCGTCTCAGTTTAATACGTGAACATATCAGATGAATTAGAACTTTGACTTTCGCGTCGTCTCAGTTTAATACGTGAACATATCAGATGATGGAAAAAAGGCATTACATATCAGCAAAGTTATAGGCAGTACATGCAAAATAATAAACTAAGTTATAATTAACAATAAAATGTCTGTATTTCTCTTATGCAAGCTGATTATCATTATTTTAACCACACATTCCAGCAAAAACTTAATAAATTTTTGGGTCACAAATTACCCAAATCAAAGCGTTGTAGTCGCAGTTTGGAGGAATAATTATTATTATTATTTAAAATCAAACAAAAATAATAATAATAATAATTAAACAAATAAAATAAACTGTATCAAAAAAACAACTATAATACTTGTTTAATACAAATAACCAAAAAAACACACATTACCAGTCAAAAGCTTGGAATAATTTATATATAATATATAATAAACAATATATATATATATATATATATATAATATTTATATATATATATATATATATTATATAATAAAATTTTTATACACATGCACATTACCAGTCAATTATTATTTTTTTTTTATTTTTTTTTTTTTTATTATTTTTTTTTTATTTTTTTTTTTTTTATTATTGTTTGAACATTAAAAATATTTTTAAGAATTTTATGCTATTCTACATAAACTTCATAAATACAATAAAAACAGTAAAATATGTTATTACAATTTAAATGAAAAAATATTGAACTGTAAAATGTAATTTTATCAATATGACTATTTTTGGTTCTGTAATATGACTATTGTTGAATAATACTTATTTGTATTATATTTATATATTAATTAAATGACAAAATATTTGAACTTTATAAATGTTTTTTAATATTATTATTCTAATACCTTTTTATATGATAATACAAGTAATATATAACAGTTATTATTATTATCATTGTTGTTCTCTGTATTATTTTTTTGGTTATTATATTGAATTGATCTATCACGGTTTTCTGTTGAGGTCAGTGGAAAGCCATAAGCTCCGCCCCCCTCGGTTACTGTTGCTACGGTCGGTGTCTGTGAGTCAGAGTCTCGATGTGATCGTTCATACCTGATTACATGCAAAGTTTTATCTCTGAACATTTTGCTGCATGAAGGATGGAAATGACGACTGTACAGTCCTTGACAAACAGCTTGCGTTGTCATGGCAACCCATTTCCCGCTCCACTAATTGATGTTTTTACCACTAAATGTAGAGATATAGAAAAAAATAGCGATTGTGTGGGAGGAAAAGAGAGGAAAAACAGAAGAGCAGTTCATGCTCAAGAGCTTCATTCACCATCATGAACACCAGCAGATAAAGCCACATTAAAAAACAAACTACTCCACTAAAATAAAAACACCCGACTGACAGACTCACACTGGATATAACTAATGCAAAGCATCTTTTAAAAAAACAAATATGACAGAAGCACATTCATGGAAATGTGTGTGTGTGTGTGTGTGTGTGTATATATATATATATATATATATATAATATCCAATAAAAATATCTACTTGTATTTTACTGCATGCATATACTGTACCTATATATATATATATTACTAATTAATTTAATTTATTTAAAAATAAGTTATTGTGTTAATTGTTATATATATATATATTAAATTATATATTAAATAATAATTTTATATATATAATCCAATAAAAATGATCTACTTGTATTTTACTGCATGCATATACTGTACTTGTATATACTGCATATTTATATTATTTATTTATTTAATTCATGTATTTAAATTAAGTTATTGTATTGTTTTATATATATTAAATAATTTTATATATATATATAATATATATATATATATATATATATATATAATCCAATAAAAATTTATCTACTTGTATTTCACTGCATGCATATACTGTACTTATATAAACTACATATTTATATGATTAATTAATTTAATTTATTTAAATTAAGTTATTGTAGTAATTGTTTTTATATATATTAAAAAATAATTATATATATAATCCAATACAATACATTATCTATTTGTATTTTTACTGCATACATATACTGTACTTTATATATATATATATATATATTTGCATATTATTAATTAAATTAATTACATTTATTTAAATTATTGCGTTAATATATATTTAACTGAATTAAAAGCAGTGCAACAAATTTTATATATATATTAATTTGTTTAATTTATATTTAATACATTATTTTATCTTTGTGATTAAAAAATAAGAATAAAGGTACACAATACACATAATATTCAAATAAAACCAACAGTGCTTTATCTTTCAGGTACAGTAGGAGTATTTATCAGAAGCATTCAAGAAACTGAATGAACAAATATGAAAATAAAACACTTTAGAGTTCTTCAGTCAAGAGCAGTGGGTGGTTTTTCTGTCTGTTTTGTTGTTTTATTAATATAAGTGACAGTTCACCCAAAAATGAAAATACTGTCATCATGTACTCACTCCCAAGAGTTTCTTTCTTCTGTTGAACATAAATGTTATTTTGAAGAAAGTGGGAAACAAACAGTTGCTGGTCCCCAAAGTGTTTTTTTTTTCTTCTTCTTTTTTTCCTGTTATTAAAGTCAATGGGGACCAGCAACGGCTCTTCAAAATATCTTCTTTTGTGTTCAGCACAAGACAGGAATTAATACAGGTTTGAGACAACATGAGAGTGAGTAAATAATGACAGAATTTTAACTTTTGGGTGAACTGTCCCTTTAATGGCAAGCGGCAGCATGTTTAGTATTATTAGGCTGCTGTCACTTTAAGAGCTACACGCATCTGTTCTTCTCTCAACTGTTTCCTTTCACTTCAGACATAACCAACTGTGGTTTTATGTGAACCTTGTGTGCTTTTGACAGTATTAGTGCAATCAGACATGAAAGATAACTCAGTCCAGTAATCAGTCCGATGTTTGACAGGATTTTTAGTGAGAGCGCTTCAGATGTACGAGTTCAGTTGCATATATAATATTCAATTAAATGCTTATATATATTATTACATATATGAATAAAATATATAATATAGGTAATTTATTATTAATAATAATATATTTAATTTAATTAAAAGCAATGCATAAAATGTTATATATATATGAATATATAATATTCAATTAAATTCTTACATGTACTATTACATACTAATAAAAATATATAATATAGATCATTTATTATTAATAATAATATATTTAATTTAATTAAAAGCAATGCATCAAATTTGATATGTATGTATGCATAAATAATATTCAATTAAATTCTTACATGTATTGCATATATTAATAAAATATATAATACAGATAATTTATTATTAATAATAAAATATTTAATTGAATTAAAAGCAATGCATCAAATGTTGTATACATGCATATATAATATTCAATTAAATTCTTACATGTATTATATTACATATATTAATAACAATTTATAATACAAATCATTTATTATTAATAATAAAATGTTTAATTGAATTAAAAGCAATGCATCAAATTTTATATATATGCATATATAATATTCAATTAAATTAATACATACATAAATAAATAATAATAAATAAAAAAAAATACATAATATAGATAATTTATTAATAATAATAATATATTTAATTTAAAGCAATGCATCACATTTTATATATATGCATAAATAATATTCAGTTAAATTCTTACATGTATTACATATATTAATAAAATATATAATACAGATAATTTATTATTAAAATAAAATATTTAATTGAATTAAAAGCAATGCATCAAATTTTATATATATGCATAAATAATATTCAATTAAATTCTTACATGTATTATAACTTATATAAATAAAAATACATAATATAGATAATTTATTAATAATAATAATATATTTAATTTAATTAAAAGCAATGTATCAAATTTGATATAGTTTATATGCTGCACTGATTTTAAATTAATTAATTTGTAATTAATTTAAAAAGATTTTTCCTCACATGCTCCTGGTTTTACTGGGAGTGAATCATCAGTGCCATTTACTGTAAACGACTTTGTTTCCGCTGACATCATCAAGACCGCCATTCATTTAAAAAACCACCACTTACCAACCAACCAATAAACAAAACAAAACAAAACACACACAATACCCATTGACAACAACAACATAATAATAGCCCAAAAAAACTTAGAATGGCTGAACATTTTCTCACAGAGTCGGGTGTGTGTAAACGTGATCGTACCGCTCAAGCGAGCAGAACACAAACCCAAGAACACAGCTTCAGCCACGAACCAAAACTACAGGCCGGGAACGTCCCGTCCTGCTGGGCTTCAAAGAGAAACGGCTGTAATTACGTCTGCAGCCGCTCCACTTCAACATCATCGTCAGGCCGCAAGAATTCAATTTACTCGTCACTAAATACAGGGGTCACATGGACCCGAAACGCCGAGAAGCTCTCCGAACAGAGAAAAACATCCTGCTGTGAAAAACAGGAAAGATCACGAAACCCTGAATGAGAGTCTATTTTAAAACGCTTCATGTCGTCTCTGTTTTTAATCTAATTTACTGCTAAATCATACGTGAGATGCTCTTCTCTCATAAAATATAAGACAAGAGATGAAGACCATGAAGTGATTAATTATATATATATAAAAAAAAACATAAAAAATATTACATTTATTAATTTACTTTTTTTTATATCAAGCATCAAATGCTACATTCATAGCAAAAATAAAAATATACAATTAATTTACAATTAATATATAAATAATTATAAAATAAATCATTATAATTTATATTTATTTTATAATACTTCACAATTAATTTAGTAATGTTATAACATTTATTTTATAATAATGCGTTATAATTTATATTTATTTTATAATAATACTTCACAATTAATTTAGTAATATTTCTAATTTATCTTTATTTTATAATAATATATTATAATTTATATTTATTTTTTACTAATACTTCACAATTAATTTAATAATATTTATAACTTATATTTATTTTATAATAATGCATTATAATTTATATTTATTTTATAATAATACTTCACAATTAATTTAGTAATGTTATAACATTTAATACTTTATAATAAATATTTATAATATAAAAATACTTCACAATAAAACCACAAAATTAATTATAACAAAATTACTAATTTAAAATTATAATAAAACAATATAATATATATATATTTTTTAATAATACTTAAAAACCACAATTAATTTAGTAATATTTATAACATATTTATTTAATAATAAATAATTAAAATTTATATTTACTAATACACCAATAATTAATAAATAAATAATTAAAACTTATAACTTATATATACTATACTAATGCATTATAATTTATATTTATTTTTACTAATACTTCATAATTAATTTAGTAATATTTATAACTTATATTTTTTATACTAATGCATTATAATTTATATTTATTTTTTACTAATACTTCACAATTAATTTAGTAATATTTATAACATATTTATTTTATAATAAGGCATTATAATTTATATTTATTTTTACTAATACTTCACAATTAATTTAGTAATATTTCTAATTTATCTATATTTTATAATAATGCATTGTAATTTATATTTATTTTATAATAATACTTCACAATTAATTTAGTAATATTAATAACATATTTATTTTATAATAATGCATTATAATTTATATATATTTTTTAATAATACTTAAAAAAAAATATATAATATTATATATTTATATATTTTTGTTTTTTTTTTTTATTTTTTTTTGATCAAATAAAGGCAGCCTTGCTGAGCAGAAGAGACTTCTCTCGGTACAGTTAACACGTAAATAAATGTCATGTTGCTCATGCTCTGTGTACATGTTATTTAGAATTATTCAAAAAACATCCCTAGTGCAAATCACTATCCTTTCAAAAAGGATAAATCATGCATTAGAGCTAAACGATATCAAACACCTTCAGATGCTGTGCTTAATCTCACTCAGCTGGTTTAACTGTGACCATAAATAACCAGTTTACACCAACAGTACCGTGGTTTTACCGCGTTCTGTTTTTCTCTCTGCGGTCGATCTTTACACAGCAGACAGCATCTATCCATCCGCCCACTTCTGCAGAAATCTCTCTGTGTTCACTATAATGAACACATATTTCTGAGTAATCCAATTGATTAAAAACTGATGATTCATAAGCAAACGATTCACATCAGTGCAAAAACAGCCTCACGTTATGAAACACTCGAAAAAATATTTAGGCCTAAAATACATGTATTCGAATTGCATGTAAAATTTCAACGCATTTGAATTACACAGTTTATTATATTTTATTATTTTGGATTACACTGTTTTTATATTAAGACTAAACTTAATGTAATGTATATTTCAGTCAAACATAAATGAATCAAATTTCTGCACTCGAAACAACCTACTTGCATCTATTTGAAATTATTTAAATAATATTTTATTTTTATATTATTTTATTTTTAGATTCATTTCTACATTATTATTTTTATATTTTTAATCATTTTATTTAAATAATTATTTTTTACATTCATTCCTATTTAATTATTTTTATATTTTTAATCATTTTATTTAAATAATTATTTTTTACATTCATTTCTATATTATTATTTTTCTATTTTTAATCATTTTATTTAAATAATTATTTTTATGTATATTTATTTTTTATTTTGACATTATATTCTTATTTTTTATATCTAAATCATTTTATTTAAATAATCATATTTAAATATTTGTTGTATTATATTTGTAATAATTGTAAAAAAAAAGTTTTAATTTTTAATGTTTTTAATCGTTTTATTTAAATAATCTTCATTTATTTATTGTAATATTATAGTTATTTTTGTAATCATTTTATTTAAATGATCGTACTTTTAAAACCTCTTTTATTTTTATATTATATTTCAATATATTTATCATTTTATTATTTGATTTTTTTCAATATTTTTAATCATTTTTAAAATCTATTTTATTCACATTGCACAAATCTATTAAGTTAAAATGCATGGAGACTGAAACTAATTGGATTTGTTGATAATAAACATATAAATCTGGTTATTGTATTCAGTTTATTAGTACTACTACAGAAATCATTTATGTACGATTGACAAATATCAAATATGCCTGAAGTTTATAAGTGTGTTTATGTTAAAACTGTAAAATCCAAATGCATGGAACTTTTATATGCAATTCAGATACATACGTCTCATATGTCATGTTGATCTCTGAGCTCGCAGTCCTAATTTGATCAAGAGCGTTTAATTCAATCCAGCAGCGATAAACTCAATTCAAAACCACTGCAGAATGAGACACATCCCTCCACGAAATCAGCGCGAGATGAAGTTACACGAGCAAGCATCCGCTGTAACACTATCACACAACTCAAACTCAGCCCAAACAAATAAAAGCAACATGCTGCTAGAAAATATGATGGAGATCTTTTGCACGTTTATGGAAACTCGTCTGGAACGAATTGAGATGATGAACAAGGATCCCACGTGAATCTTACAAAAACATGACAAAAAATTACATTTTTGTTCAAAGAAAATAAAGTCCATGTTTTTAGAAGAATATCAATAAATATAAATCCCATCACATAAATAAATACATATATATCAGTGCAACAAATTTCAGATATTTCTATATATTTATATTTTATTAAAATCAATTCAATTCTCTTAATTAAAAAATATTTATTTAAATGTATTAAATATTTTTAATATATTTTTAATCACTTTATTTAAATGAACATACTTTTAATGAATTGTTTTTATTTTTATATTAAGATTTTTAAATGCATTTATTCAAACTGCTTAAAAACAGCATAAATCTGTTCATTGTGAAAATTAAGAAAATTAATAAGAAATGTGTATACTATATATATGTGTGTAGAAATACATACACACACACACACACACACACACACACACACACACATAAACATATACATGCAATTAAATATATTATATTTATACATTTACATTTTGCTGTACCTCTTTTAATTAAATTAAACACATTCGTTTAATAATTTAATGTAATCAACAAAGAATTTAAGTAACAATTTAGATACTTTTTTCAGGATTCTCTGATGATAAATAGAAATCTTTTGTAACACTATAAGTCTTTACTATCACTTTCTAAATTTCTAATAAAAGTCTTAGTGATCCCAAACTTTTGAACGGCAGTGTACATTGAATGTAACTTAATTTAACTGTAACCTAATTCTAGTGATTTTTCTTTCCCAATTGGCAAAAATGCTTTAGGAGAGAGAGAAAGAGAGAAACAAAGGTAACTGGCGACACTCTTGAGGTTTGTTCCTACGACAGCTCGTGATGTTTTTGGGTTTTCCTAAACAGAGCAAACCTCAGAATCACTGTAAGTCTGTCTGGTAGTGAGTAACACATCTATTTGTTATTGGCACATTGCATACAATAAATATTCAGTTACAAATGCATGGACGAGCTGAAACTAAGTAGGATTAGTGATAATAAACATAATTAACTGGTTATTGTATTCAGTTTATTAGAACTAGTACCAGACAAAACTTCAATATGGTACGCGATTGACAAAATATCCAATATGCCTGAAGTTTATAAGTGTGTTTATTGTTAAAACTGTATAATCCAAATGCATGGAACTTTTATATGCACATTTCAGATACGTACGTCTCAAATGTCATGCTTGATCTCTGAGCTCGCAGTCCTAATTTGATCAAGAGCGTTTAATTCAATCCAGCAGGATAAACTCAATTCAAAACCCACTGCAGAATGAGACACATCCCCTCCACGAAATCAGCGCGGGATGAAGTTACACGAGCAAGCATCCGCTGCTATTGTAACACTATCACACAATCTCAAACTCAGACCCAAACAAATAAAAGCAACATGCTGCTAGAAAATATGATGTAGATCTTTTGCACGTTTATGGAAACTCCGTCTGGAACGAATTTGAGATGATGAACAAGGATCCCCCCACGTTGAATCTCACAAAAACATGACAAAAAGAACATTACATTTTTTGTTCAAAAGAAGAAAAATAAAGTCCATGTTTTTAGAAAGAATATAAATAAATATAAATCCCATCACATAAAGAAATACATATATATCAGATGCAACAAATTTCAGATATTTTAGATATATTATATATTTTTATTTAAAATCAATTCAATTCTCTTAATTAAAAAATATTTATTTAAATGTATTAAATATTTTTAATATATTTTTAATCACTTTATTTAAATGAACATACTTTTAATGAATTGTTTTTATTTTTATATTAAGATTTTTAAATGCATTTATTCAAACTGCCTTTAAAAAACAGCATAAATCTGTTCATTGTGAAAAATTAAGAAAAGATTAATAGAAATGTGTATATTATTATTATATGTCGTGTGTAGAAATACATACACACACACACACACACGACACCACACACACACAACACATAAAACATTATACAGCAATTAAATATATTATATTTATACTTTTATATATTTTGCTGTGTATACTCTTTAATTAAATTTAAACACATTCGTTTAATAATTTTAATGTAATCAAAAAAAATGAATTTGTAACACAACAATTTAGATACTTTTTTCAGGATTCTCTGATGATAAATAGAAATCTTTTGTAACACTATAAGTCTTTACTCTCACTTTTTTTATCAATTTTATCACACTGAATAAAGTATTAAGGTTCTAATAAAAGAGCTATAGTGATTTCCCCAAAACTTTTTGAACGGCAGTGGTACCTTGAATTTAACATTAATTTAACTGTAACCTAATTCTATGTGATTTTTCTTTCCCAATTGGCAAAAAAATGCTTTAGGAGAGAGAGAAAGAGATAAACAAATATAACTGAGTAGGTCTCTCTATCAATACGAAACCCACAAGCTCTTTACCTAAACACATAAAAAACCACAAAACCTAATAAAAACTCTAATCCTGTAGTGATAGTGAGTAACACATCTTTGAACACACTGAAGAAAAAAAAAAAAAAAAAAAAAACATTCCTCCTACATTTTTTGTAAACAGACGCCTGCAGATGACGATAGCTGGGAGCTATTCCCTGGAAAACACAATGGGATCACAGCATGAAGCCTTGCTGGCGCTCTGACAAAGACTCTGATTGTATTTTAAAATATGTTTGCATCATGCGAATCTCAAAAAACTCAGCTTTCCAAAGATATGTGACATGTTTAGCTTCTTTTTTTTAACAAGAAACTACACAACATTTTTTAAAATAAACTGAATTCTCTCTCTCTATGTGTGTGTGTGTGTGTGTGTGTGTGTGTGTGTGTGTGTGTGTGTGTGTGGTGTGTGTGTGTGTGTGTGTGCACTTACTTTAAATAAAAATTATTTAAAAAGGTAAAATTTTTGATCATTTTAATTTATTCATCTGCTATGATTATTCTTAAATAATTGTTAATTTTTATATGCATTTGTATTTAAAATCATTACAACAAATTATATTATTTATTTATAATAGAAAAATATTAAATGTTTTTAACAATATATAGATATATAAAATATTTAAAAAATATATTCATATATAATATTCACACACACACACACACACACATATACAAAATAGAATAGTATAAATATCAGAAATATATACATATAGGGATTGAGAATATATATAAACAATATAATATTAGCTGAACTATGTTATTCCACTTCATTAATTGAATTAAATTAATATTAGCTGAACTATGTTATTCCACTTCATTAATTGATTTAAAATACAACTACAAACAAGATTTATTCTTAAAAAACATTATTTGTGATTCAGAGGCACTAATAATTGAAATCATGTGCTAATCACTCATTATACACATTACTTGCATTAACAAGTCAGAGGGCATTTTCTGCGATAGTTTGCGGTCTCAGGGTTCTGCGTCTAAAATAGCAGCAGAGTAACAGAGCATTAATGAGTCTGACGAAGCCACGATGAAGTGAGAAACAGCTGCCAAACGAACAGAGAGATAACGGCAATACAACAGCTGTCCGCTCCAAACACAAACACTCTCGCTCGCTCGCTCACTCTCAACCGCTTCCTTTCCAGTCACTTTCACTTCCTCTCTCTCTCTCTCTCGCTCTAATGAAGACGCTCTCCAAACTCAAGGAGGATCCAGAGCAGACACACAAACACCCGGATGATACAAACAAACACACAGCCCATATCACCAGCTCATACTAACAAATCTTGCTTCTGCTAATACATCCACGACATGCTGCTGTGAGCATGTGAGAAATGTTGCTGCTGCAAATATAACAACATGAAATAACCCCCATATAGCATACAATGAACCACCTCTAGCAGATCAATACAGGTGGAGCTGGGGAGGGTGGAGGGTTTCTGAAGCGAGCTGCACTGCTACGGCAAGCTCTAGTCATATATTTGAATGCGGAGCAGCGAGCTCATTGGCTACTGATACAGGAGAGAACCAAAATGCTGTGCCATGTGTATGATGTCATTAGGAGTCAGACTGAGTTTAGATTTATCGGACTGCGCCATCTAGATTCATGCCAGAACTCTGTATTCGTGTTATTGGTTTTTGCCGTTAATCGTTGTGTCTAATAATATAAGCTTATATAGGTCCCTATGAAATCAGTTTTATTTTTTCCAAAATTCCGTTTTATTTTTTTTTACAAATTCTGTTTTTGCCGTTTTAATTTTTCTGGATGCCATTATTATATATATTTTTTTTTTTTCAGTTTAAATTTTTTTTGACCCCTTTTTAATAGTTAAATTAAATTATATTAATTAAAAGCATGTCTAATTAATTAAGATCATGAAATATATAAATTTTCACATCAATTTATTAAAAGTTTAACAAAAAATTCATGCTTAAGGCCCTATGAAATGTTTTTGTATTTATTTGGCCCTCTTTTTTTAAATTGTTATACCAAAGTTATTTGAAGCATGACATTAAAACTTAAGTTATTCATTTTTCTAAACAGGGGCAGCCTTATGATTTTTTATTATTTTTTTTAATGTGGATGTGTATTTAAATTTTATTCTAGTTTTTAAATGACAAGCATAAAACTATCACAACTAATTAACATTTATCTTCTTAATTATTGAAGAATTAAGCAAAACTTAATTTTTTAGGCAAACAAAAAAGGGCATTACTATTAGAAATTAAAATGTGATTGTTCCGTAAAAATAAGTTGTTTGTTTCAGTTTTAATTATTTTGTAAGTAGATAGTAGAAGGCTATGTACAATATCTGCTGCTGAACAATAGTGAATAGGTCCCATCACAACAATCAAACAGACATTTGATTTTGGTACAGGTCACGCTGATGAAAATACCTTACAGTTCTGTGTGTATGTGAATATGACGCCAGTTTTTACTCACAAACAAACGCGCCAAATGCTCATGAAGTGATCCTCGCTGAAAACACACCTCTGCGAGTGTCCGCGCGCTACTAGTGTGGTGTGTAATAAATCAAAACCCGCTGTGTCTGCGCCCTTCATTAAACAAGACACGCAGAACAGTGCAGGATATCATATTTTTAATCGACTTTCGCATATTAATATTTTACAGATACTAGTCCATATCGCTATTAAGATGTAAGTGTAATGGCCTAACTTTGATTAATTCATTCCATCATTTGATGACAAAATTCCGTTAACGCAAATACTGCCAAGCTCATTACATTCACATTCACTTCACACATTACGTTACTCCTTAAGCTTTAAAAGCATTTAGGTATTTCATTGGAAAATCAAATATTTTTACAAATTTTAATTCAAATTTTGCTTCTGAAGCAAAGTCAATCTTTAAGGCTTTTTAGGTATTTCATTGGAAAATCAAATATTTTTACAAATTTTAATTCATTTACATGTACATTTTTAAGATACAGCAGCATTTAAACTATAATAATAATAAAAAAAAAAATAATAACATTCCTACTACAAAACTGTTAAATTTTTCCTATATTTTATATTTATTTGATTAACTTAATATTTATTTATAATAACTAAAAAAAAATTTATTATTATTAAAAAAAATGTTAAGGAAGCAACTACATAAAAAATAATAGCAATTTAATAATTTATTTAATTTTATATTTTTGTTATTCCAGGTTTATTCTTAAAAAAAAAAAAAAAACACTATTTACTAATGGAACAGAAAACTCTTAACTTCAAGATAATATCCTCTGTAAATAAACCTCATGCACTTTTGCTTATAAAATCAATTATTAAGGCTGTTAGTGAAATACAAGCCACCAAGTATTGCACGGGTCAGACGAGAGAGGGTCTGGAAAACGGCTCATAAAAACTAAACGAGGGTCATGTTAATGTGAAAGAGAAATAAATACATGTCAAAATTGTCTCAAAAGACACATCAATAAATACATGTTAAAATGGTCTCTGAAGAGCCTTTCGTCACGCTGTAATGTGAATGTGTGTGGGTGTGTTGTCATATTTGGGGTAAAGGTCACATCATTATTTCTTCCTGTATGTTTGCTTTCATTTTTAAGACAACAGGAGCTTTGAAATGATTTGCACTGATAAGAATCTAGAGATAACTACTGGGCGCAGTAGTAAACACGATACTTACCAAGATACTACATGTTTTCCATATTCATTCATATCATGATACTGTAAGATCAATCAAATAAAAACAATTTAAAAAAACTCAAAAAACCATTAAAAAACCACAAAGAAAACAAAGATAAAAAACACACACAAACAAACAGATCAATGACATTTAAATTATTTATTTAATCTTTAATTTCAGCTATGGTATCTAACTTGTAATTTGTTTAAACAGTGTATTTATTTAATCTGAGTTTGTAATTTGTCCGCTGGGATTTGTTACCTAGTATTTCAATGTGTTATTTAGCGATGTATTAGTTTTTGTAACTTAATAAAATACCTCTCAAAATGTACTTATTTAGAAGATTAATATTTACTTGGGTACACCTATTGTTCCTTTCACGGCATATAGAGTAATGTATTGATTTTTTTGTAACTACAAATAAATAAATATTTTTTCTGTCATTTTTTCTGACAAAAAATGTATTTAAATTATTTATTTATTTGAAATAAAATAAATAAAAATTAAAAATATATATTAAATAAAATAATTTAATAAATTTCACATTTTTTTTTGTCGGCGTCAAAAATGTAAAATTGGCCAAAAAATTTATTTATTTAATTGTAATATTTAATAAATGGTTATTAAATTTTTGAAGTTTATTTGAAACATAAAATAATTGCTACAGAAAAAAAATTGTCATTCAAAAATTGAAAAATGCCTAAAACAAAACGAATTGTTTATGTAATTTTATTATTTATGTATTTGTACCAAACGATAAATATTACTTTATTGTAAAAAATCGCAGTCGATATTTTTTTCAGTCATAACAAGATGAAGTTGGCCAAAAATATTGTATTTATTAATTTAATGTTAGATAAACTAAATTATTTATTTTAATTATTTATTTAAAATAAATTAAATAATTCTACAAAAAAATAGAATTGAATATGCCAAAAATAAAAAAACTAATTATTATACAAATAAAAAATTTAAATTAAATAATAAAAATGAAGTTGGCAAAATATTTATTTATTAATTTAATTAAACAAAATTTATTTATTTTAATTATTTATTTAAAATAAATTAATGTATATTATTTTAAAACTATTTATTGTAAAAAAGCAATAAAATAATTCTACAAAAATATAGAATGACTTATGCCAAAAATATGATACAAGAAAGAAAGTGACAAATGTTTATTTGAAATAAATCTAATTCTTCTACAAGGAGAAAAAAAAAAGAAAGAAAGTGACAAATGTTACTAAACAAACCAAAACTCAAAAAATAAAACATAAAAACTAACAGCAGAAACACTAACTGTAATAAATATGGTATTTTGGAGGCTCACCACGATTGTGGTAATCCGCAAACTATCATTACCATGGTAATTATTTTTTAAAGCCCCAAACCGTGTCTCTAGGGGAAACAAAATATGAACGCAGAGAAACAGATGGAAAGAAAGAGGAAAAGCAGCGAGAGGAATTCGTGAATGGGGTCAGACATGCTGTATCCCGTCACCCTCATGTTCCCTTTGAAACATCCTGTAGATTCCACCACATCAGCAGCTTCCTGTCGGGGGAGCAACGCCCGCACCGCAAACATGGGGGCTTGTTACCCGGCGACCAATCAGAAGCTTGGGGCTTGTGTTACACAGCCAATAGGAGCGCGGCAGCCCCACCCTCGCCCTCCGACAACCACAGCGCGAGCGAACGAGAGAGAGAGAGAGAGAGAGAGAGAGAGAGAGAGAGAGAGAGCCAGACTTCCTCTGCTGGAAGCACGAAATTCCTCTTCAGTCCTGCTCCGAGTTCACTTGCATAAGAAAAGCACGTATAATCTTCCCATTTATGATTCCCACTGCACTTAACACGCACGCAATCTGGTATTTAAACTTCTGGCCTGTAAAATATCTAATATTATTGCTTTCAGTCCCTGCGGAGGAGGGGCGTGTCTTTGGCTGATTGACAGCTCGGGGAGCCCCGCCTCTCATAAACGCAGCGTTGGCGGGAGTTTCCCATCATAACTCACATAATCACTTTCACATTGAACATTCCTGCGCAGTGGCGAAACGCACTTGTCTAGACGCATGCTAACGTCTGATTAAATGAAGCAAGGAAGGGCAAATTATAATTATAAGTTAAGAATAACGACGGCAGCAAACGGGCATCACATGATCTCTCTTGACTTCTAATATTCATATACTTTCTGTAAAGAAAGGTCGTGACTCACATTGATTAATCGATCTGAACCAATATCGATTATTCGAAGTACAAAATTCTTTCTCAGCTTTAAAATCTTGCCAGTTTTAATCACCATACTAAGTAACGAAGATAAATGGTTTGTTTTCATAATTTCTGATAAATATGTGTGTGTGTGTGTGTGTGTGTGTGTGTGTGTGTGTGCGCATGTTATATATAGTCTAAAAAAAAATCCCCTAACTCTCCTCGAATAAAAAAAAAACATCCCCTACATAGTAGCCACCTAAATGGTAATCCACCCCCTACTTTCCAAAATGAAATTCAGGCCCTGTAATGCACAATGTTTTTCCATGTATGGTCTTTTTTGACGAATCAACTGTGCACACTGAACTTTAATAAGGTTTGATCAAAGCACTAACACTAACTACGAGCAATTGACAAAATAAAATCTCACTACACCAACAACCATTCCATCAAGCAAATGTCCAACTAATAAACATTAAAGTGCATTAATAGCCAGGCACTCATCGCCCCTGGAAACAACTAATCACCCAAACTATTAAAGCAGGACTTCCTGTAAGTCCGCGGTAACACAAGAGCAGCGTCCCGCGCGGAGCGGCCCATGTGGGAACTATTACACTCCTCCGGGAACGCACCTACTCCAGGACCCTCGCTGCTAGAGCTCCACGCAATCACGGGGTAATTAGTGTGGGAATGCTAAACTCGTCGCTAAACAGCTTTATCTCGCTGAGCAGCGTCACATGGAGAACTCATGGTGTCTGGGTGGTCTGTTCAGAGCCGGAGCGCACACGTGCATGCGGAAAACCTGCTTCAGAAGCCGCTCAGCATCTCATGAATGCAATTTACTCATTCTGCACGGAACAATTGCAGTCTAATGTGGTTTGTTTGTTTGTTTGTTTGTTTGTTGCTAAGGGTGATTTCTTGTTAAACAAACAACTAACTAAAAAGGAGCAAACCACTACATGAACCTACCGTAACAACAATAAATAACGACAAAAAACACAGTTTTGTAGTTTTTCAGTAGTTTAGCCGTTCTTGAACATGTTTTACATTTGTTCAGGGTTTAGAAACTGCAGTTTCACTTCTAAAATACAAAAAACAAAAAATACAAAAACACAAGAACAAAAAATAAAAGACAAACAGCAAAGTATACAGACAAATAACTCAGAATACAGAATATGTGCTCTGCATTTAACCCAACCAAAAGTAAACACACACAGCAGTGAACACACACCCGGAGCAAAAAAAACTACAACAAAAAAAAATCTGTTTTTGTAGTTTTTTTTGTAGTTTAGCCTCTCTTGAACACGTTTTAGATTTGTTCAGAGTTTAGAAACAGTCATTGCTAAAACAGATCAGACTAAAAACAAAGTTCATGTAGCTGTTTGCTTAACAATAACATAAAACTACAACAAAAGAGCTTGTTTTGTAGTTTTTCAGTAGTTTAGCCTCTTGAAAACCACAAGGCGCTTAGAAACAGCAGTTCGTTTTCATGCAAAATACAACCCGACTGAAATGGAAGTTCACTTAATTACATAAAAAACTACAAAAAAAAAAGCTGTTTTTGTATTTTTCAGTAGTTTAGCCTTTCTTGAACATGTTTTACACTTGTTCAGGGTTTAGAAACAGCAGTTTCGTTTTTCATTGCTAAAATACAACCGACTGAAATGGAAGTTCACTTAATTACATAAAAACTACAAAAAAAAATCTGTTTTTGTAGTTTTTCAGTAGTTTAGTCTCTCTTGAACATGTTTTACACTTGTTCAGGGTTTAGAAACTGCAGTTTAGTTTTTCATTGCTAAAATACAACCAGTTTAGTCTCAATGGAAGTTCACTTAATTACATAAAAACTACAAAAAAAATCTGTTTTTGTAGTTTTTCAGTAGTTTAGTCTCTCTTGAACATGTTTTACATTTGGTCAGGGTTTAGAAACCAGCTGTATTTTTATAGTGATTAACTGTTTCATGTACTTTCCTTTAGTCTGTTGTAATTTAGCAATAAAAGTCTAATTTAAACACCGAACAAGAGTAAACTGTTCAAGATAGACTTAGCCACTGGAAAACTACAAAACCATATTTTTTGTAGTTTATTATTTATTGTAATTAAGCTAACCGCTACATGAACTTTTTTCGTCTGTTGTATTTTAGCACTGAAAGTCTAAACTGCAGTTGCTAAACAGTGAACAAGTGTTCAAGAGAGACTAAACTACTGAAAAACTACAAAAACAAAACTGTAAACTGTAGTTGATAAACACTGAACAATTTTATTCAAGAAATTCTAAACTACTGGAAAAACTACAAAACCATTTTTTTTAATTATTCTGTTGTATTTAAGCAAATAGCTAGATTTTAAGTTTTGTATTTTAGCAATGAAAATCTGAACTGTTGTTGATAAATGCTGAACTAAAAGTGCAAATTGCAAATAAACTACTGAAAAACTACAAATCCAGATTTTTTGTTATTTTTGTTATTGTTATAAGCAAACGCTACATGAACCTCTTTGTAGTCTGTTGTATTTTACTAACAAACAGCTAAATTGTAGTTTATAAACACTGAACAAGTGTGAATTGCATTCAAGTTTCTAAACTACTGAAAAACTACTTTGTTCTATTTTAGCAACAAAACTCTAAAGTACTGTTAATAAACACTGAAGTGTTCAAGAGAGACTAAACTACTGAAAAACTACAAAACAAGCTCTTTTGTTGTAGTTTTATGTTATTGTTAAACAAAAAGCTACATGAACTTTGTTTTTAGTCTAATCTGTTTTAGCAATGAAAAACTAAACTGCAGTTTCTAAACCCTGACCAAATGTAAAACATGTTCAAAAAAACCTAAAAAACACAAAAAACTACAAAACATATTAATTTTTTGTAAATTTATTGGCTAATTAATCTAAATTAAGCAAACTGCTACATTATTATTATTTTTTTTTTTTTTTCGTCTAATGTGTTTTAGCAGTGGAAGTCTAAACCTGCAGTTGATAAACACTGAACAAGTAAATTGTGTTCAGGAGAGGCCAAACTACTGAAAAACTACAAAAACAGATTTTTTTTTTTTTTTAGTTTTTTGTAATTAAGTGATCTTCAATTTTAGTCAGTTGTATTTTAGCAATGAAAAACGAAACTGCAGTTTCTAAACCCTGAACAAATGTAAAACATGTTCAAGAACGGCTAAACTACTAAAAAAACTACAAAAACTGATTTTTTGTAGTTTTTTGTAATTAAGTGAACTTCCATTTTAGTCGGTTGTATTTTAGTAATTAAAAAACGAAACTGCAGTTTCTAAACCCTGAACAAGTGTAAAACATGTTCAAGAAAGGCTAAACTACTGAAAAACTACAAAACAAGCTCTTTTGTTGTAGTTTTATGCTATTGTTAAGCAAACAGCTACATGAACTTTGTTTTTAGTCTGATCTGTTTTAGCAATGAAACCAACCTGCAGTTTTGTAGTTTTTCAGTAGTCTGGCCTCTCTTGAACACAATTAACTTGTTCAGTGTTTATCAACTGCAGGTTTAGACTTCCGCTGCTAAAATACATAAGACAAAAAAAAACATTAATGTAGCAGTTTGCTTAATTACAATAAATAGCAAAAAATTACCAAAAAAAATCTGCTTTGTAGTTTTTCAGAAGTTTAGTCTCTCGAAAACTTTACTCTTGTTCAATGTTTAATTTAGAATTTTATTGCTAAAATATAACATACTAATGTTAATGTAGTTAATGTAAGTTAATGCAGTTAATATAGCGGTTTGCTTACTAATATTACATTAAATAACAACAAATAAGTTTGTTTTGTAGTTTTTCAGTAGTCTAACCTCTCTTTAACGCAGTTTCTCTTGTTTAGTGTTTTGTAACTGTGTCCTAACACACCAGCCAGCATTAATTTTTGCAGTTTTAATG